>NC_040011.1:33907295-34178468 GCF_000972845.2 Larimichthys crocea | reverse complement strand
GTAGAGGACCTTGCAACGGAACCGCCGTGAGCGATTTAAGAACGCAAGGATTTACTTGCAAACAATGTAATTGGCTCATCAGCCGATTTCGTTTACCAAGGCCAGTTTGTAATGGAGTACTGCAGAGCTGCGGCCGGCCCGAGAGCGAACGGGGGCCGGCGGGCCGGCTGCACTGCGGCTGGGGTTCCTGGCAACAGGGGCATTCCCAGCGGGAGCTGGCCGATCGGTCAGAGTGTGCCAGTTAAAACCCTGAGCCGAGCCAGCCAGCTGTGTGGGACGGAATCATCCGAATGTCTTCCTGGTACAATCAGATTCCCATACAGTGCTGTTGAACAGCCGACATTAAAGCACATTTTGCAGCGAGAGCCGGTTTCCCTAATGTAATCGGAGCTATTGATGCACACACATTGCTATAAAAGCGCCATCACAGGATGATTTTTTTTTATGTTAGTAGGAAACATTTTCATTCCATCAATGTTCAAATCATAGGTGATCGCCGAATGCAGCTAAACAACAGCTGGCAAGGTGGCCTGGTTCAACGCACAGACTCATCATTATGACTAACAGCATTGCTGAGAACAGGCTGGAGACTGGCACGGTGCACGATGGGTGGCTTCTATTCGTTAATTGTCCCGTAGGTAACGCTGGATTACATACGAAACAATTAAACGAATAAACTACTTTACTTACCCAGAAGCCGTGCCAGTGTGCCAGTGCAATTTGGGCATGTGCGCATTCAAAATCATGTTTTTGGTTTTCTTTATTTTCTGCTGCTGGGAAATTAGAGCTGCAGAGCTTTCTAACAAGCCCCTGATGGTCTCCCTGTGTTCAGTACTGTCAGTAAAAGCGGGGTAAAATGTCAACCGCAGCGCCACACCTGTCCACACCTGTGTGTGCGCTGCTCGCATCCCACGGCATTTCCACCATCCCACACACACGCTCCCACTCACGTTTTTTTTTTTGGTCATATTACCCTGTGACAGGGAACCAACAGAATCTCCACTTCATCACAGAATCTTTAGCTTAGACTGTGAAATTCATTTCTTTCCTGTTCATCGCGTTATCTGATCGGACAAAGAGGTGAATCTCAGTCCAGGGTCATTAAATAGATTTGCATATGTAAATGGGGGCGTGGACGGGGAGTTGCACGGCGCTCAATTCCACGTGATTGGCATGTACAAAAGAAACGTGCTTGGATCCATGCGAACGCACACTTTGATACATCTGAATATTTTTGTGCGTATGACAGTTTCCGGGTTCTGGCGTAAGCCAAGTTTTAGTAGGAAATCCACGCAAGTATTTGTACATGAGGCCCCAGGTGTCTTTTCCTACGAAAGGTAATTATATCGCTAATAATATCATTGTATTTTGTCAACTTTCTAGCTTGGTCGGTGTAATATTCATCATAGAGAAAAAAAAATACGATAACAGAAACGACTGCTGTTGCCGCAAAAAGGAAACACTCGTTATGATCTTGTATTAAGTCAACTAGGTCGCTAGGCAGATATTAAGCTAGGCAGATATTAATGCTATATTAAAGAGGGAAATTACTAACTACGTATCGCATCGCCATTGACGTAAGTGTTTCTGTGTTCAAACATGAATTTCAGAGCCAGTTTGTTTGACCGTTTTAGTATTGTTTCCACCATCTTTACATACTGTCACAGTAACCGTTATGACATTTATTTTAAACCTTTTGACTTTTTCTATGGCGCCACTGCCTCCCGCCTTATCACTGTACTGCTTATCAGTATGACATCGGTATAACGTCAAAGTATGTTCTTATGCACTTTTAGCATAACAGTATGAATTAAATCTGTGGTAGTATTCACTTCTGTTGTAACCAAAGTCTTTAATATGCACTGCTGCTACTAGTACTACTTGATAATAAGCTTCGGTATGAATCAAATCTGTGTAGTATTCACTTCTGTTGTAGTAAATATATGATATGTAGGCTACTGCTATTAGTTAATAATAAGCTGTGTGTTTGTGTGACTGTATGCAAGTAAGAACTTGTGTGTGTGTGTGTGCATAAATATATGTATATTAGAAAGTTTAAAATAGTGCACATTGTTCATATTTGTGTTATGAAGAAATATTAGCTGTTTTGGTATAAATATTCTTTCCCTGTTAATGGCAGATGGCTTCCAAACCAAAACCACACAGGGCCAAGGGAGAGAACGAGTGGATATCCCGCCTGCGAAGATTTGCTGCCTCAGGCGTTTGGCCCTCTGAGACAGGAAACAGACCAGCACCTCTGCAGAAAAAGTGGCATGATCTATATCTGAAGGTAGACCTGGACAGAGTGATATGTGTATCATATTAAATGTAAAGCTATGACATATTTAAAGGGAACACCTTCTTATTCGCTGTCAAACATTAATACAGATTGAGAAATGCCCAAAGCAGATGAGGGGACAAATGTCAGTGTTTGGAGGTGCAAAGAGCTGTGGCTGTGGTTTCCATGCAGAGAAGGTATCAGAAGTCTCTCATACAATTATGATGTGCTGGTGTTGAATTCTGTAGTATTACAATTTTTGTCACATCTCGTCTGTGAACCTGTAGCCTTCCAGTTCGCTCCCTGCCTCAGGGCATCCAGGACCCTCATATACAGTGGCACAGCAGCCAGGGCTTTCATCTGCTGAGACGCTGCATCCAGGACCCTCATATACAGTGGCACAGCAGCCAGGGCCTTCATCTGCTGAGACGCTGCAGCCAGGACCCTCATATACAGTGGCACAGCAGCCAGGGCCTTCATCTGCTGAGACCCTGCAGCCAGGACCCTCACCTGCAGGTTCACCACCATCACCAAAGGATGTCTCCTTAGCTGGTGGTGAACCTAGAAGGCCCATTTTGACTTTGGCATCAGTAAGTAATGAGGATTTGCTTATGCTGATATTCATATTAATATTATGAATATACTCAACTATATCAAATGTACAAAGCCCCAGTTAAGGTCATTTTTTTCTTGTTGTCAGTTTACAAAGCCACGGTTTGGTGGCTCTCATGGTGCCATGTTAAAGACAAACTTAAGTTTGGCTGGACGCGTCCACCTAAGGTAAGGTACAGAGAAGATCATAGATTGACTTAAAAAATATACACTGTTATGTTTGTCATGTAGCAGTAACTTTGTGGGACTCTCATGCATTCATTCATGTTGAAATAATCGGGTTTTATGACTGCATGCAATAATAATAATAATAATAGAAGATTCATCATCTATGGTTATCCTATATTGTGAACTGTGCCTTTATTCCCTCATACTATGTATTTACATTTCTTTTTTTTTTTTCAGAAAATAGGAAGTGTCATCTGCCACCCCTCCGTGTATCTCCCTGGAACCCCCTCTGCTCCTCTCACCTGGCCATTGCCTGAAAATGTGGAGTTCCAGCTGTTTCAGACACTGCCTGTCTGTCCACAGGCTGCTGGACCACACCACCTCAAGATCACAAGTGGATTTCACAGCACCCTGTGGAAAAAACAGCGTCTGCGCACAGACTGGAAACTGTGGTGTGATCCACCAGAGCCGTCCCTCATATACCATCAGGTCCCACTCACTCCGGATGCCTTTCCACCGCCGACTTCTTGTGGATGCCATAACCACCTGTGGAAGGTCAGGCTGTCCTGTCCTGTTTGTGGCACACAGCTCACAAGCTAGTGGAGCTCACAAGAGACCCCGCCACATTATGATGTGGACAGGTATTACCTGATGATTAGAGAGACTCTCTGGTGCTCTGGTTGCAAGACAACATATCTTTCCTCAGCAAGACAATCTTGGACCAGCTGACCTGGCCACAGGCTGGAGTTCAGATTGATTCTGACTCGAAAGTGACTATACGTAGAATGTGCCTTAGTTTGTTATCAAGAAATAGAGGTCTTAATGTTTGTCTTATTCGGCCTCTCGTTCCCTTTGTTTTATACAGATTCGCTTGTGATGTGGCGGGTTATCCGTTTCCTTGGAAACAGTCCCACCCCTGGTCAGAACAGCTGAGGGAGAACCACAGTGAGGAATGGCTTAAGTGCCTCTGCCGGTACCCTTGGAGCATGCTCTGACTTTACCGCCAGGCCGAGCCTTTTCCCCTGAAATTCCAGGACCCTCCTGAGCATGTGGATGTTCCATCACACAGATGGATGCTGGCGTTATGGCCGTGACATTTTGAGCAGGCTGGACCACTTTAAAGCCAGCATAAACGTCCACTGGCAGAATCCTAAAAATGGACTCCAAAAAAGGTAAGTATTTTTAACTGCTAATCTTTACATTGACTGTGACTGTTGTCAGGAGGGCAAGGATGGACGAAACTGAAGGAGAGATTTGGTGGGTGGCCAGACCTGATAGTCAAGCTGGACATCAATTCATGTCGCGCGACTGGCATCTGGGTGTACAAAGATGCTCATCATCTGTACCCTGTGTCATTGCGAAGCTGTCGAGCAGCATTTTTGAATGGGACAGAGAGACGTTGCCTTGCTGCGTCAGGCCAAGCGGGAGCAGCTGAGACAGGAAGGTGTCCCTGGCATCACACTCGTCGATCAGCACATCACCAAAGACGAGCTGGCACTGCACTGCTGGAGGCAGACAAGAGGAGAGCGGCAGACAGTCGTTATCGAGCAGCTCCTCAATGAACTGATGGGGGCAAAAGGCAGAGATTTTCTTGCTGTTCCTTTTTGGACCAGGAAAGGATGCAGCACATCGGGCAAGTCCAACAGAGGCACGTTAAGTGCAACAGGACGAACCAGGTGTGCTTCTTCACACCCAGACAGATACCACCACCAAGGCAGGCATTGTCCTGCCAAACTACAGGTGTGCCAGAGGATCCACATCACTGGAATCCTTTCACCTCCATGAAACAGGTTCATCCAGGTCAGTATGAATCATTATCATCAGTACAATCTTTAACATCGTAATTCTGTTGTTTGTCATTACCATTATCCTGGAAACAGTGGCACAATTAATATTTTACAGATGACAAACACAACAAAATAACTTATCATTGGTTTACCTTTCTACTACTTAAGGAACGAGTGCCAACAGCTTGAATTTCCAGCTGTACCTCCTGGAAGGACTGAACAGGTGGAACCAGGACGGAGAGCGGCATCTCTAGCAGTCAAGCCTGCCCCCTGCTGAGTTATTTGCTGAAACCTCGTTCACTGTGTTAACACCCTCAGTGTCAAGGTCTTTGGAAGGCACCTTGTCCCGTCTTTTAGCCTCGTGCTGTCTACACTGGTAAGTTCAAGCTTTTCATCCTGATGAAGCTATTTGCTATATTCACTATGTCTTTGTAATGCGTTATCTGAAAGTGAATGTTCCACCCTCTATTGTTCTCTCACCTGTCCCAGGTGAGCTTCTCGGTATAGATTACCATAATTTCCGCACTGTAAAGCGCACCTAAAAGCCTTCAATTTTCTCAAAAGCCGACAGTGCTTATAATCCGATGCGCCTTATATATGGATCAATATTGTTTAATCATGGGCTACCGTAGTCAGGGGCGTCACCGAAGTAACAGCTGTAAAGAGAGAGTGTGTGTGTGGTGGTGTGTGTGTGTGTGTTGTGTGTGGTGTGTTGTGTGTGTTTGTGTGTGGTGTGTGTGTAGCACCCAAAATGGCTTCTTTCAAGAGACACCGTTACGACGCAGAGTTCAAACTCAAGGCTATCAGCACGCAGTAGAACAAGGGAAACAGCAGCAGCGAGAGAATTCAACATTAACGAATCAATGGTGCGGAAGTGAAGGAAGCAGCAAGATGATTTACCGTAACGGTATCAGTGTAACAGTTACACTCAGTTTGTTTTTATTGGTTTCATGTCCACTAATTCTCCTGTCATTTCAGATCCCACCTTGCAATCAGCTCATTTCCCTCACCTGTCCCCCCCCCCCCCCCCATCTCTCATCTGCAGTCCATTGCTCATCAGTCCCTCAGTTATATACTGGGTCATTTCCACTTCATCCCTGCCAGATTGTCTTGGGTATTTTTGCCAGCTCTCCAGCGATTCTGATTAGTCTTCCCGTTCTGACCCCCTCTGCCTGCCTGTACTTTAGATCCTGCGCCCCTGTCGGATTTGTTTGCCTATCTGATCTCCTGGTTTGGATCCTGTGCTTTGGACTTACTAAACGCTTAGCCCTTAAACGTCTGCCTCTGTGTCGTGCTTTTGGTTCAAGACTTTGTTCCAGCCGTGACAATCAGACTGTTTCTTTTGTGTGTTTACTGAATCAAGGAAAAGTTTCCTTCCACTACGTGATAAAAATGTTGCACTACCTGTTATACCTTGCTGTTGTTAAAACAAACTGTGTCACGAAAATACGTCACTGACATTATTCATTTTGGGAGTGAACGGAGTTGTCAGAACGCTGGTTTGTATTCGATTAATAAAGTTTGACAGACTTATGACTGTTTTGTTGACATTCCCTAGCACCTGAGCAATAACTGATAATTATAGAATTATAGTTAAAAAAAAAATGCAAAAAGTAATGCAAAAAGTAAAGTCCAGTGTAATGCATTTTTATAATCACCTTTTTGTATTACATTTTACAGTGTGTGAGTCCACACACTCTGACCAGCCCTTTCTACCTGCTCTGCTCCCCATACTCCAGCAAGTACCTATGCTGACCGTCACAGCTAGTAAGTGTTCTTATTATGTGACATACCATCTGTGCACTTGTAATATGATGTAATGTTTTTTTCCTTTTTTATTATTATATTCCCCTACAGCTGGGTCAAGAATGGCTGGGCCACCCCAGCAGCCCTGAGAAACAGCTAGTTTAGTCTTTGTGCATCAAAAAGATGTCAGTGGTCTTAATGTCCTGCTCGTCAATGTATTATTGATATTCCTAATTATCTTATTACATTTAAGAGATTGAGCACACCCTGTCCTCTGGACCAACATCTGTCACCTCCAGCATAGCCAGACTGTAGTTGTCTTGTAGAGTCCATCTGTGTAACATTCACAAGAGCCCCAAAAAACAGGGCAGTTACAGCCTGACGAGATGGATTTTGACTGACTAAAGATCAGCAGCAGGTCCTGGGGAACGCCACCATGATGCTGATATCAAACAACACTGACTCAGTGGCACAATAAGAGATTGAAGAGGCAGGACAGTAGTATTCTGCTGCAAGGGGTCAACCTGCCTGACTCTGTCCCTGTTGCTGCAAGGCGCCCTCCTGCTTTACCTTCACAGCCTGGTCCAAACCATCAGTACCACTTGCCCCAGAGTACAGTTGGACAGACAGTGAATAAGCAGAAGTAAGCAGCTCAGAGGCAGTTATTTAGTCAGCCACCACCTCCAGCTCCTACATTTTCAAACCCCAGCCCCTTCATTGTGCCAGTTGTGTTTGTTACCCCAACTGGAAACAAACAGATTGTGCTGTCTGGCTCCCTGCCCTCACCACCGCCGACCCGGAGAGCTTACACCCGCACAGTCAACAAAAACAAATGCCGTCAGTGTCACCTGCCACGCATAAAGAAAAATGGTCATGGGCAGTATTATGGGAATATATACTGTCCCAAAAATAACTGTCATGGCTTAAACTATGGCATGAACCCAAACGCACGACTCGGGAGACAAAGTGTGAAATAAACAATCTTTTATTATGAAAGTACAACAGAAAAATCACTCACTGGGGGGAAAACGCTATATAATCTAAAGAACAAAAAAACACTCATGAGAGGGAAAATTGACTAACAAAATCAAGGATAAAGATAACAAATGAACAACCACTCTTTTGAGGGAAAAATCTATTAAGTACAAAGGCATATGCAAAAACCTGAAGGCACGAGCAAGGATCAAAAGTAGAAAAGAACTTGACTTGACTATGGCGAGGAGCTGATTCACAGGTACGAGTAACAAGACGAACTGGCAACAGACAAAGGGAGACGCAGACAATATATACACATGGTAATGGTAACAGGTGGAAACAATCAGGGCGGGGAAGACAATCAAACAGGTGGGAAACACCAGAGGAAGGGGCAAATTATCTGAAACGAGAGGAGGGGAACATTTCAAAATAAAACAGGAAACCACAACATTGACACAGGACAACTTAAACATAACCAGCTTTCTTAGTCATGAAAATAACACGATGCCACTGGAAGAATGGATTGAGGAGATGAGGAGAAAGAGGGAAAGAAAAAATATGGTGTGACATTCTTTGTCAATATGATATATATAATATAATGTAAATAGTTTTAAAAGGAAAAAAAAGTTTTAATTTTCTCCTGTTCTAATTTTTCTAACTTAATTCATTTTCTTCTTTTGTTAATTTATTTTACTTATTTTGTTTTGGTTATCTATCTTTTTTTATTCTATTTTAAATTGCTTAAAATTGCTCTAAATTTTCCTAACTTTAAATATTTTTTGTTTTTGTTTATTGTATTTAGGTATCATTTTTTTATTCTATTTTAAATTGTTACTCTTGTTGTAGATACATTTTGTATATTTGTTCATTTATTGCTTTTATTTTATTTAGGTTATTATTTATTTATTTTCTATTTTTAATTGTTTAATTTATTCCTGTTTTTAGTAGTAAAAGTAAAAGTAGCTTAGTCAAAATATTACTTAAGTACTAAAAAAATATCTCAGGAAATACAGGAAAGGGAAGTAGCTTTATTGTTATTACACAATACACTGATGCGATTCTGCTACAGACATTTTTATACACTGAACAAAAATATAAATGCAACACTTTTGTTTTTGCTCCCATTTTCCATGAGATGAACTCAAAGATCTAAAACATTTTCTATACACACAAAATAAACTTTTCTCTCAAATATTGTTCACAAACCTGTGTAAATCTGTGATAGTGAGCACTTCTTTTTTACAGAGATAATCCATCTCAAGTCACAGGTGTGGCATATCAAGATGCTGATTAGACAGCATGAATATTGCATAGGTGTGCCTTACCCCTAAAATACACTGCATGCGGAACAGCTCCGCTCCGAATCGACAGCGTACTCCGCCGTCCACCAACTCACACATAATCCGTTTGTGATGCGCTCAGGTGCGTCTCTGCCGACCACAGAGCGTTGCGAGAACGCATGAGATCTTGTGAATTTACGTACAATCTAATCTAATCTTTTTTTCTGCTGTCCTTATAAAAAGGATGTGAGGTGTCATAAATGAATACGCCTGAAAACCTCTCACCTGTTGACTTCAGGTCGGCCCCGCCCATTATGACGTGTTCTTGTAATGAAACTCGATCCGCAGTGAACACAGAGTATTTTATTTTGAAAATCAACCAGGGCTTTATTTTGTATTTTGTAGCTGATTTCCTTCCCCGCACAATCTGCTCTGTGCTGAATTTATGCGCCGTGCTCCAGCCTCCGTGAAAAATAGAAGCTCTGCGTATGTGTTGCGGAGGGCTGCCGGACGTCGCAGTCGTTCCGGAGCCGTGACACAGCGGGAGCGGAGACTGTGTGAGCTGACACATTGCTGCCGTGGCGGAGCCATTCTGGAGCCGTTCAGCATGGAGTGTATTTTAGGCTTTAGGCTGGCCACAGTAAAAGGCCACTCTGAAACATTCAGTTTTGTTTTATTGGTGGGGTCTGAAAACCAGTCAGTATCTGGTGTGACCACCATTTGCCTCATGCAGTGCAACACATCTCCTTCGCGTGGAGTTCAGGTTCAGATCAGGTTGTTGATTGTGGCCTGTGGAAGGTTGGTCCACTCCTCTTCAATGGCTGTGTGAAGTTGCTGGATATTGGCAGGAACTGGAACACGCTGTCGTATACTGTACGCCGATCCATCCCAAACATGCTCAGTGGGTGACATGTCCGGTGAGTATGCTGCCCATGCAAGAACTGGGATGTTTTCAGCTTCCAGGAATTGTGTACAGATCCTCGCAACATGGGGCCGTGCTTTATCATGCTGCAACATGAGGTGATGGTCATGGATGAATGGCACAACAATGGGCTTCAGGATCTCGTCACGATATCTCTGTGCATTTACAATGCCATCAATAAAATGCACCTGTGTTCCTAGCTATAGAGCCACTTGCTATAGCTCTCAGATGCAATAATAGTATATAAGGTATTTCACGTGGTGGCCTAACTCACGCTGTCTCGCTTTATGCAGACGATTTATTACTATATGTCACCAACCCTATCACATCTACCCCTGAAATTCTTAGTCTTGCAGGAATTTGGAAATATATCTGGATATAAACTAAATTTTAATAAAAGTGAATACTTCACTATCAGTAGTAATGCTAGAGAATATCCCAATCTGCCATTTAAGTTATTTGCCGAGTCCTTTACATATCTAGGTGTCAAAGTCACCAAATCGTATTACAGTCTATTTAAAAGGAACCTCACTCCTCTGCTGGAACAGTGTGAACAAGATATTAAAAGATGGTCTGTTTTTCCTCTCTCTCTCATCGAGGGAACAAACTCTGTAAAGATGAATATTGTGCCAAAGTTTCTATATTTGTTTCAAGCGTTGCCTGTTTTCAGACATTTAATCAAATGACCATTCTTTGTCAATATGTATATAATATAATGTAAATAGTTTTAAAAGAAAAAAAAAGTTTTAATTTTCTCCTGTTCTAATTGTTCTAACTTAATTCATTTTCTTCTTTTGTTAATTTATTTTACTTATTTTGTTTTGGTTATTTATGTGTTTTTTTTTTATTCTATTTTAAATAGTTTCTTGCTCTAAATTGTCCTAACTTTAAATATTTTTCGTTTTTGTTTATTTATTGTATTTAGGTATCATTTATTTACGCTCGGGTGCGTCTCCGCCGACCACAGAGCGTCGCGAGAACGCATGAGATCTGGTGAATTTATGTACAATCTAATCTAATCTTTTTTTTGGTGTCCTTATAAAAAGGATGTGAGGTGTACCTGAAAACCTCTCACCTGTTGACTTCAGGTCGGCCCCGCCCATTATGACGTGTTCTTGTAATGAAACTCGATCCGCAGTGAACACAGAGTATTTTATTTTGAAAATCAACCAGGGCTTTATTTTGTATTTTGTAGCTGATTACCTTCCCCGCACAATCTGCTCTGTGCTGAATTTATTTAATTTGTGTATGTACTATTGGGCTGTGAATTTTAATGCCACCTCTCTGTGGTTAAAAGATTGGAATGATAGGATCCCTGCATGGCTCCAGATTGAAAAGGTTACAAGGACTTCACAGGCCTTTTTTGAGATAGTTGCGGCCTAAAATGCCTGATGTTGCATGAGGTTTTCAAAAAAATTGCAATTTGTTTCGGGAGGAAGTGAAAGTTGAGATAAGTTGCAATTCGACAGTTGTCCACGGCCCCGGGAAGCGGCAAGGTCCGGGCGGGCATTATAAAGCTCGTGGCTCTACCTTCCCCCCTCAAGCCTTTCCAAGCCGACCCAGAGCCGGTCACGGCGCACCGCTGCAGAGGAAATGCGCCCGGCAGGGGCCAGCCAGCGCCAGGGAGAGGTCCCACAAGGGGATCCTCCCGCACTGTGCGGCCGTCCCTGGCCCGTTAAATTCAATCGCCCAGGCAGACTGCGCGGAAGTTGCGGTGATTGGTTAAAATTGCAACACCGCCCTGAATTCACGGGGATTCACTGAAGTTGCGTTCAAGTTGCAAATCGCAACATCGCAAATTCCTGGAGGGTCTGCTTTGGAGCACCCCCTACCACCACTAGTTAATAATATTAAAGACAATATAATTGTAACTCAATCCTTACGTACCGTGAACCAGTTCAAAAGATGTGGGGGCATTCAGAGTATTTCTATTCACTCACCAATAATACGTAATCACTTATGTCAACCATCTTTTTTGGACAATGGTTTCAAAACTTGGTATAATAGGGGTATTCATAGTATTGAGGACCTGTATGTCAATAATACTTTTGCTAGCTTTGAACAGCTATCCAGAAAATTTGGTCTAACCAATAATCATTTTTTGCGATACTTGCAGATTAGAGATTTTACTCGTAAAAAGTTTGCTAATTTTCCTACTCTTCCCCCTCCATCCTGTTTTGTGTCCCCTATTAAAAGGTCAATAGGTTGAATAAAAGTAGAATATCATTTATTTATTCCCATATTATGGATAGCTGCAACCACTCTATTTCACATATTCGAGACAGATGGGAAAATTTTTGGGGTCCAGCTGTCTGATGACGAATGGGATAAGGCTCTAGCTACTAGCATCCACTCTTCTTCCATATGTTCTAGACATGCTTTAATACAGTTTAAAATGTTGCATAGATTACACTTCTCAAAAGCTAAGTTAGCAAGAATATTTCCAAATGTAGACCCATTATGTGACCGATGTAAACAGATCCTGGCTACTTCCTATCATACAGTGCCTATTATAAGTATTCACCCCCTTAGATGTTTTACCCTTTTATTGCTTTCATAAATCAATCATGGTCAATAAAATTTGGCTTTTTTTTGGAGAAAACTCTTTAATGTCAAAGTGAAAACAGATGTCTACAAAGTAATGTCAATGAAATAAAAATATATAAAGAAATATAATTGTTTGCATAATTATTCATCCCCTTTTGAATTTAATGGTCTAATTCAATAGAGGTCCATCAAATTGTTGCCAGTAGTCTCACAATTAGTGAAATGAAGATCACCTGAGTGGTGTTGGTGTGTTTCAAGTGATTGAGGTATAAAACACCTGTGTCTGAAGGTTCCAGAGACCAGAGTAAAGATAGAGGGCAGAATGAATGCTGCAAAATACACTGAAATCATGAAATCCTGGGGGACAATCCTATTCAGTCTGCAAGCGAACTATGGCTTGGGAGAAGACTTATTTTCCAGCAAGACAATGATCCATCCATGATCAATGTGTTTTTATTCTTCTCTCCTGTTTTTTTTTTTTTTTTTTTTTTTCCCCCCCGTCTGATGAATTTTGTCACGTTGATTTTGGATTTGTTCAGTCTCTGTCTGTTTTCGGGATTGTTTTTCTCTGGTTATTTGTAAAACAGAACAGAACATGAAATCCTGGGGGACAATCTTATTCAGTCTGTAAGCGAACTACGGCTTGGGAGAAGATTTATTTTCCAGCAAGACAATGATCCAAAGCATACTGCAAAAGCTACACATGAATGGTTAAAAAAGAACTAGGTAAATGTTCTGGAGAGCCGGGTCAAAGCCCAGACCTCAATCTTATAGATTTGCGGCTAGACTTGAAAAGGGCTGTTCATGCCCGATACCCGTGCAACTTGACAGAGCTTGAGCAGTTTTGCAAAGAAGAATGGAGCCAAATTGCAGTGGGCAGATGTACAAGACTGACTGAGACGTATCCACACAGACTCACTGCTGTAATTGCAGCCAAAGGTGCATCTACTAAATACTGACTTGAAGGGGGTGAATAATTATGCAAACAATTATTTTTATTTATATAATTTTCTTTCATTAACATTACTTTATAGAAATCTGTTTGACTTTGACATTAAAGAGTTTTTTCCAATAAATTTTATTGACCATGATTGATTTATGAAAGCAATAAAAGGGTAAAACATCAAAGGGGGTGAATACTTATGAGAGGCACTGTATATTCTGGTCTTGTACGAAACTTTTTCCTTTTTTGGTCATCCTTTTTTGAAGCCATCTCTTATGCTTATAACATCTCACCGTCTCTTTTGGTTGGTTTCCTGATCCAACAGGATCTGTTCCCCCTGTTCATTTACAGACGGTCATTGCCTTTTCCTCCTTACTAGCTAGATGCTTAATTTTATTTTCAAGTGGAAGGCTGCTATTCCTCTATCACATCACCACTGGATTAGGGACGTTATGCAGAATCTTAAGCTGGAAAAGATCAGAAGTACCCTCAACGGTTCCATCAGCAGATTTCCACAAAACCTCGGACCCTCTAATAACCTATGTGAACAAATTTACCTGGTTTGGAACTGGAACTGAGTGACTACACCTGCCCTTGAACAGTCCTGTAACAATAAGTATTAGGTGCACTTGTTGTGGTTGTTTAGTCTTGTGTGTGTGTGTGTGTGTGTGTGTGTGTGTGTGTGTGTGTGTGTGTGTTTTTTTTTTTTTTTTTTTTTTTTTTTTTTTGTTTCCTGTCTGATGAATTTTGTCACGTTGATTTTGGATTTGTTCAGTCTCTGTTTGTTGTCGGGATTGTTTTTCTCTGGTTATTTGTAAAACAGTGATTGTTTTGTATGATAATTGAAAAAACAAAGTGTTTAATAAAAAAGAAGAAGAAAATGCACCTGTGTTCGTCGTCCGTAACATACGCCTGCCCATACCATAACCCCACTGCCACCATGAGCCACTCAATCCACAACATTGAGATCAGAAAACCGCTCACCCACACGATGGCACACATGCGGTCTGCCCTGAACAGTGAAAACCGGGATTCATCCGTGAAGAGAACACCTCCAACATGCCAGACACCATCCAATGTGAGCATTTGCCCACTCAAGTCTGTTACGATGACAAACTGGAGTCAGGTCGAGACCCCGATGAGGACGCATGCAGATGAGCTTCCCTGAGACGGTTTCTGACAGTTTGTACAGAAATTTCTTGGTTATGCAAACTGATTGTTGCAGTAGCTGTCCGAGTGGCTGGTCTCAGACGATCTTGGAGGTGAACATGCTGGATGTGGAGGTCCTGGGGCCTCATGTACAAAGCTTGCGTACGCACAAAAAAGTGGCGTACGTCCTTTTCCACGCTCACGTTCAGATGTATCAAACGTGAAATGATCGTAGAAATGTGTGTGCCCCACGCCAACTTCATAGCTGTCGTACGCACTTTCTACAGCTATTGTTCCTTTGGCAACACTTAGAGGTGAAGCTGGGAAACTGTTAATAATGTGAAAACAAGTAGTCACCAGAGTGATGTGCACATCAGAGACACACTTATGAACAATTAACACACCCACGTGTTTGCAATTATATAGGTGGATATAAAAGCATGCGTAATGTGATGAAGAAAATGGTATTAACAATGGCAGCGTTAGCGTTGTTAGAGGACCTTGTAAATGGTGCAATCCAATGTCAGCGAGTATTTAAGGAACACAAGGAGTTACTTGCAAACGATGATAATTGGCTCATAAGCTGATTTTCTTTTACCAAGGCTAGTGTACTTGTCCACACAGGTGCTGACCACTCTGGGGTTCCTGGCAACAGGGGAATTGTCAGTAAAAGCAGGTGTAAAGTTGGAAATGTCAGCCGCGGCGCATTTCTGAATTCATTAATTGTGTGGTTCATTTAAGTGGTGCATTGTATTCTGCCTTCATCTGACCCCAGGGGACTGTGGCTACCCTCTAAAAACGTGGCTGATGACCCCTCTTACAGACCCCAACACTGACCAAAAGAGGAGGTATAATGACCTCCATTCCCGCACTCGAGTGGTCATGGAGAGGGCAATCGGCCTGCTGAAGGGACGGTGGCGCTGACTGGACAGGTTGGGGGGGGGTTCTGCTATACCGACCTGAGAAGGTGTGCCGCATTGTGATGGCCTGTGGCGTCCTCCACAACGTGGCACACCGCCATGGCATACCACTGCCAGAGCACAACATCCCCCCCACCAGAGGAACCGAATGCTGGACCCATCAACTTCAACCCACCCCGGGAAGCCATATGGGCACAGCAGAATGTGATTTTTAAGCATGTAAAGAGGCAAGGACAGTATTTACTTGTACATATCTGTAAGTACAGTAATTAATTGATCAAGACGATCGTTGAGTCCACCGATGGCTCTGACTATTTGCTCCTGTGACTCCAGCATAGCTCGAGTGAGGACACGGCCAGTGGGACGGACCTCAGCAGCTGGCGTGGAGACGCTGGGGCCGTCGGAGGAGTCCTCACCTGGCTTATCGTCTATTGTGAAATAAAAAAAAAAAAAAGAATTAAACATACAGTACATGAGTCAAAGTGTTTAATATCCTGGCATCTTTACGCACGAGCTATGTGTATTGTGAGCAGCCAATTGTATGACCAGTATAATTACAACATGAGTTCAGCATATTTACCTTGGAGATGATCAGTCACCTTCATGGGCTCCCACCACTCCGGTGAGAGCTGTGTCACCGACCAAGGAGGCCACTCTCATGTCGAAGGAGGAAAGTTCCTCCACTCCCGACCCCCCCGCCTGTTGCGGTCACGCTTCGGCAGTGGGCAGAGACCCTCCACTTCACCTCCACCTTCAGATCTGACCACTTTTTTTTAAAGTTCTGATTCTGTGCGCTGCTCTGACCCAACGGCATTCACAGCCTCACACACATGCTCCCACTCACGTCGTTTTCTTTTTGTGTTGATGCCTGTCAACAGGGTTCCAAACAAAATCTCCCTGCGCATCTCAACTTCATTTATGAGCACCTCAAGCTCAGATTCGGTAAAATTTCGCTTCTTACCTCTACTCATTGTGTTCTTTGATCTGAACGAAGAGAGAATCTCAGGTCCAGGGCCTATTTAAATAGATTTGCAAAATCAAATGGGGGCGTGGACAGGGAGGAGTTTCGCACATCTGCATGTGCGCTCAATAGGTGGGTTGCAGTTACGTCATCACGGGAGCGCGCAAATTTGAAGTGGTGGACAACCTGGGCTTGGAGCCATTGAAACCCATTCAAAACTTCATTTTTTCGATCTGACACAGAATGTTTGTAATTAAAGGTAGCCCACTTTAAGTGCGGAATTACTTTTCTAAAGATAGCGTTTTGTTTCCTTGGAAACGGGCGTGGTTTATGTGTTAGTCATTGTTGGTGGACAGGAAGCTCCTGGAAGCTCCTTCACAACGTCCTAAACATGGAAACAGAGAGCTTGAATATTACCCCCTCTTTGATGGAAATGAGCGACTACTGTAAGCGATTGGACCCGGCATGTAGGGAGAGATATTTGGCGATTGTGGGAAAATATGTAGGGAAAGACCTCTACTTGATGAAGATGTCGGAATTTTCTCAAGATCGACAACATTTACCCAAGATTGAGGCTGTGGACATCACAAGTTACTTGGTGCTCCAGACATCCTACTACACAAGGGAACAAATGAAGGCCCACAAAAGTTTGGACTCGTACAATTTTTACCATAATGGCTGGATCAGCAAGATGGGCGTAAAACGCCTAAACAACAACAACGTTTTGCTGTTTGCCAGGGTAAGTTTGTTTTCTTTGTTGTTTATGGTGGTGCACTAAGCCAATGGAAAAAGCAGTGGTGCTGGGCCAGGCATTTAGTATCATAGCAGCACTAGCATCTTCAATCCTGCGCTGTGAATGTTCGGAGTCAAATAAAAATTTAAATGTCTTCATAAAATGTTGAGATCCAAAACATCCAAATGCTGTCGTTGTGTTTTTGTTAGCCTAATGCACAAGGCAGAGGGAGAGAGAGAGAGTGATTCTGTTGTCAAGTGCCCTGTTAGCACTAAAGCACTTCGTGGATTCTAGTTCTACTGAAACGTGAAGATTCTGACGACGTGGCAAATGTGTTTTTATTTAGGTCAACCACTCTCAGAGATCCCACGAAACCCCGCTGAAAACGTGGGTTATTGCCTCGAAAGATGGGGACGTCCAGGCTGGGCACTGCGATTGTATGGCAGGGTAAGTAACAGTATGTTTTGCCATAGCATCCAATCTGATCATGCGTATCATTATTGTATAATACTTGTTAAATATCACCTCTGTCTATCACAGTTTCTCTTTTTGAACTGATGACAAGGCGTGTTATAAATACATTGTTATTTATTAACAGTAGGTCGTGTGCCTGATATGCACAGCACTACCTGCAACACAGTAGGCTTTCGCTCATTTGTATTTGTTCAGCTTGCTTATTAAAGCAATATTGTGTTCCCTTCACAGACTGTCAGAATCGTGTTCTCATGTTGGGGCTGTCCTGTTCGCTGTGGAGGACATGGTGAAGCGTGAAGATGAACTCGCATGCACCTCAAAACCCTGCGAGTGGCTGATGCCATCACATGTGAAAAAGGTAAAGTGACGACCACAGTAATAATAATTATGCTGGACAGAGAATACATTTTCAAATATAAAACGAATACATTGTGGAGTAAAGTAAATGAGGATGTAATGTGCTCATGGCCATATAGTATATCACTTTTGTTCATGTTTGCAACAGCTATGTCTATTACAGAGGTGCTGTGTCATATGCATTGTATTGTACATTCTGCATGTATGCATTGCTAGCTCTAAGTGTATTGTGGACCTCAGAAATGGAGGGGTAATTTTAGTGTTTGTTTTTTATTCAGATCCCCCCTGCCCCGGTTGCTTGCATCGACTTCCGCTCTTCACAGGCCAAAAGACAGAACCGGGACAGTTTCAGTGAAGCTGCAGCAGCTCGTGCGAAGGTACAGAGAACACTTGGGGCGGGTATTAGTATTGTGTTGTCTGTGAAAGTTTTCATTTTGACTGATGTCAGTACCTTGTTTGTGTGAGCTTTTACTTTTTCCCCACTTCAAGCACTGATCATGATGCAGTGCAATACATTGTCATGAATTGATGCAGTATAAATAGCAATGCATTGTCATGATGATTTTTTTTTTTTTTTTGCACACACCTCTAGAGAACACGTCGTTCTCCAGTGGAGCCAGGTTCAGAGAAGTACATGAGCTACTTTCAGGAGTTGACAGAAAACTTTCCCAAGAGTGCAGCTTTGATGGCCAGGGACCCTTTTCATAAGGCATTCATTCCAAAATCCACTAAGCTTCCTAAAAGCGTTCTAGAGTATAGAACACCACTCACGCTACAGCTACAACCCAAAGAACTTGAGCAGCTTTGCCAGGCCTTCGAGCTGGATGAACTCACCACCGCCCAGGTTGGGGCAATAGAGAGAGCCACTCGAGGTCAGAGTAGCAGCAAGACCTGGTTTAGACAGAGAGCAGGGCGGATAACAGCCTCCAACCGGAGACGTGTACTCCACACCAACGCAGAGAAGCCAGCAAAGGCTTTAATCAAGGCCATATGCTACCCTGAGGCACATAGGTTCAGCACAGCTGCTACAACGTATTTACAGGGTCATCAGTGGTTTTCAGAATGGTATTGGCAAGGGCTATGCAGTATGAGTGACCATAATGGCAAAAAATTGAAGAATAAATCACTTGACTGTTATATACAGTACAGGCCAAAAGTGTGGACTCCCTGTTCAGCTTCATTTTTAAAAAATAATTGAGTATATTTTTTATATTTTCATTTATTTGTTAAGCACATACTTATACATGTGTTCATGCATAGTTTTCATGCCCTCCCTGAAAATGTGCTATGTTCTGTAAATAGCCAGGCCTGTACTGTGTTTACTAATTTTCTAAGAGACTTACCATTACATGTTTTGCATTTGTATTATTCAGTTATGGAAACAAGCACGAAGGGCAAGCCAGGAGAGCCTATGAGAGGATGATGACCCAAGAACATGAGGGGTTCTCCTGTATGGACAGTGGACTCTGGGTGAACCCAAAGTGGCCTTATATGGGGGCCTCACCTGACGGCATGGTCGCTTGCAACTGCCATGGCAATGGTATCTGTGAGATCAAGGTAAGGTGTCTTGACAGATTACGGTGTCTTGTCTGATGAAGTCAGGACTAAATTAATTCAGTAATACAAGACTGACTTTACTTCGCCGTGCCAAAAGGCAGAGTATGTTGTAGTTAATGTGTTCTGTTTGTTTTTTTTAGTGCCCATACTCTCAACAGGATGAGGCCAACCTGGAACTTACTGCTGGGCAGAAGGGCTTCTGTCTGACAACAGATGGAGGGAAAGTCATGTTAGACCGGGAACATGAGTATTTCTACCAGGTCCAGGCTCAGCTCCACATTTCTCAGGCAGATTACTGCGATTTCATTGTGTGGACGCCGCATGACATGTTTGTTGAGAGAGTGATTCCGGACAATGCATTTTGGGATACTGTTCTTCCTGAAGTGGAGCATTTCTTTAGAGCAGGAGTCCTTCCAGAAGTTCTGGGACAGAAGCTGACCAAGTCACCGTCTTAAGCCAATGTGATGCCCTAATTTTTAGCACCCAAGTTGTGGTGTTGTGCTGCACCCCTATGGATAGCCACTTCTCGTTCTTACGCATTGTTATATACTTACTATTGTCATTGCCATTGTTATTGTAATTGCTTTTTTTATGTAACTTGTGTATATATACATTTGAGTCGTAACACTAAAGAATTTGAAATACAAAAAAACGTATTCAGTAGTCTTTTCATACAAGGATGTTTATTTAGAAAGGACTAGGACATCCTAGGGATACACAGTGGTCTATTTACAACAAAAAGCAAGAGGATATCTATATCACAGTTTGCATAGGTGTTCACATTGTACAGATGCTGTACAAAACAATTAGTTTGACTTGTACACCTTGCAAATGCACTTCAAGTGTGTAACCAAACAAATATCACTCCAATGACACAATGGATTCTGAATGATTTGATAAGACACAGCAGATCACACCAATCTTGTCTATCAATGCCAGTGCCTCACCTGGGTTTGTGGCCATGTTTTCTATGGGCATAGCCTTGCTTTGTAGAATCAGGTATTTCCTTCTAACTAACCCTATGACCCTCTCTCTGCCACCTCTAATGGGGTCAGCTGCTTTCTCCCCTTTGTGAACGCCGGTATGTGTAGTTTGGCACAGTAAAAGCCAACATTGTCTCCAATGTTGAACCCTCGGTCTGCAAGGACAATGTCACCAGGTAAGAGGTTATTCAGGACGCCAATTTGTATAGTCAGTTCTTTATCGCTGACCCTGCCTCCCCAGGCAACAGATATGAATGTTACAAAGCCTTGCGGTGCAACTCCAATCAGAAATTTAACAGTGTGGTGATGCTTGTAATTGGACCATGTCTGTGCTTGAGCAAGTAGATTGGATGGCCTCTCAATGAACACCTCAAAACAGTCCAGTATTACAGACACTTTACACCCAAAGGCTTCCCTGAACGCCATAGGCATTGTGTCACGGAGTACATGTCGCTCAGGCCATTCAAGTAGAAATTCTAGATTGTCATGAAGAATGTCTATTAGTTTATGCCAAACCCTTGAAGCTGTGGACAAGGAGATGTTGAACCTGAAAGCTAAATCCTTCAATGGAAAATTAAGTCTCAGCCTGAGCAAAACTAGCATAAACTGTTCAAATTTGGACAAGACAGACAAGGGGCTGCAGATGATGTCAGGTTCACACAGCCGGAAAATCTGCATCAACACCAAGAAATTGGGGAGCCCTGTGTAGAACCTAGTCTTCTCTTCATTGTTTTCAAAGGACTGCTGGGTGAATTTGCTGTCCAGTGCCTTGGTACGAAGATTCCCCAACTCCACCATGTTTTCCCTGAGTACCTCCTCCATCTTCTCTAGGTCATCCATGGTGAAATCCGTCTGGCATCCAGCATCTGCATAGCCTACAATATAGCATAATGTGACAATAAATACTCAAGCATTATGTATAATGTCACAAGTTATGTTTTGGGTAGTGTGATGAAGCGGTCTGCACACTGTATTAACTCCAAAAATACTTTATTTCATTTTAACATATGGCAACGTTTCGATCCAACAGAGGGATCTTCCTCAGGCAATGCTCAAATGAAATAAAGTATTTTTGGAGTTAATACACAGTATGCAGACTGCTTCATCACACTACCTACTACCTTTTGTCTGGCACCTGGACAACTACTTGTGGATGTGCGCACCCTACTTCTAAAACACAAGTTGTGTTTTGGACACAACATGTAGGCTAGTAGTGCGCATATTATTAAAAAGCAACACGGGAGCAGCATTCATCTCTATTTTGGACACAACATGGCCCTCTTTGATACAGGTATACAGGCTTCCCACACAGTGTTAACAACTTGAAACTAACACTGCAAGCATGTAAGGGACATTAAGCCTGACAGTAACACATCAACACCACTATACCAGTAGCCTACATGGATTTCGTAAAGTGAATATTTTGGCGACCACCTCTGCCTCACAATGGTACATTAACGCTATTTACGACGTCTTGTAAGTACGCACAAAGCTTCACTACCTGCATCCTTTGTTGTCCCATCAGACCGGTGGTAGCCATCTTGCTCGTCGATTCGTCTGTGTTGGTCCCAGTCTGAAGTTGATGCCTCACGTATGTTGAAGATCCAACATAGTTCCTGCACATTCCAACCGGCTTTGTAGATCTTCCTTTTGCTTCATTTTCTCGTCTCGTCTCACAGATGACGATGACTTTAGCTCTGTGCCTCCGGACTCGTAACCCAGGTTGACCGTCGGAGCCCAGTCCATTGACTCAGTAGCGAACAACGCGCTGGGGCGGCCTTCAAGGCAAAGTCCAAACGTAGCCCGTATTAATATTACATTACTGTTGGCATTGGTATTGACATTTAACAACATAATACTCCACTGCGCTAGGCTACTACAAAGCTGTTAGATTTTTTTACACATACCTTTAACAAAGTGGTCGCCGCAGACACGAGCATAAGCAGTTTCAGCTCCCTTAGTCTTTAAACGAAGATTAGCTATCCACTTTTTACGTCGTTGTTCGGACAGTTTTTTCCATTTTTCACCTCTATGGACGATTACCTTAGGTACTCGGTAGTAACCCTTTCCCTTCTCTCGGTTAGACCGATTGGAACAGCCAAAAACTGCACAAAATTGAGGCATTGTGGAAGCTGAAAACACTGTGATATCAATGGGCTGTGCCACCAGTTGACCACCACTTAAGGTTCGCGCGCAGACGTGACGTAACGTGCAACCCACCTATTCCACGTTGACTGGGATGTACAAAAGAAATGTGCTTGGATCCATGCGTACGCACACTTGGATACGTCTGAATATTTTTGTGCGTACGACAGTTTCCGGGTTCTGGCATACGGCAAGTATTCGTACATGAGGCCCCTGAACGTGGAAGCGTGGAAAAGGACGTACGCCACTTTTTTGTGCGTACGCAAGCTTTGTACATGAGGCCCCCGGTGAGCTTCTTCCAAAGGCTTATGGAAGCAGAGGAAACCAACTGACTGAATGTTGGCTGGAGCACTTTACTGACAGTCCTCTGCTTCTTGATAATATTTTTCAAGGTGACTGGCATCAGTACCCGATGGCTTCCTTTACCAGTGAACTGAACCCTGGAAGTGAAGTGCATGTCACTGTGAGCCTCGCTGGACTCGAACTTGCAACCAGCGGATCTCTAGCGCTGTGCGCATGCGTACATGGATTTTTTTTACGTTGCTCTGGACGCCAACCGTTCGGCCACCGAGGCGCATGACGTCACCAAGAGCATACGACAGGTAGTATGGCAGACGTTGGCCCGACCAGAACAGTGGGACGTTTCTCGGTCAATTTTGTTGGTCAAAGTGTTAAAGCGAGTTTTCTATCAAAGTCACAAAAGGCCCTGTTATAGGCAATGACTAAAAGGTAGCAGTCAGAGCGCTGCCATAGCTGGCGCAGCTCATGGGTCCACAGATGCCCAGTGGAGCTCTGTGTTTCTGGCGGGTGTTGGGTGCGCATGCGTGCGTGTATGTGCCTGTCTGTGCAGCGCAGGAGCTCCGTGACCAGCTACCAATATAGAGCAGAGTTCCACTCGGCTTTTATAGGTCTCTGATGCGCACTTGATCTTACTCACGGTGCAGGTCAATTTGTCTGTCTGTTACCACGTTGATACGCTCCCACCTGTTGAGTCCACTCACTAGAAACACTTTTCAGGTTTTAAGATGCCTTACTTTTTGAATTAAAGCTTTGAAACGTGTCAAGTTGCCCCGTGGAATCATGGGTAATCCCTAATGCGCATGCACCCGGTCCGTTCCGTTTTAACCGCTCTCTCCTCGCCCGGAACCGTATCCTGGCTACGGTGCTGGAAGATGCGCTTGCAATACCGTTTTCAGCCACAACATGGAGGTCTGGTGGCGCTGTTTCGACATTTAGGCTATTGACGAGGAAGAAAGGTGCTGTCAATTCAGCACCCCCGTGTCTCCATAAAGACAGCCTCTTGTGGCCCAGAAACGGCGTACTTTATGAGGAATGAGCTAACCAAAGCCCAGTATGATTCCAAACAGGGTCCATGTACGAATACTTGCGTGGATTTTCACGTGAAACTTGCCGTACGCCAAAACCCAGAAACTGTCGTACGCACAAAAATATTCAGATGTATCAAAGTGTGCGTACTAGAGTTGCACGATACCCACGGTATACACGGTACCCCGCGGTGCCAAATCATAACCGTTGCTACTATACTAGAAATTTTACACGACGGTACTACCGTGGATTACTATACTACCGGTGCCAGTCTCCGCTACATAGCAGCCGCCTCTGCTCTCCTCCCGGCTTCTGAGTTTATTCCTTTAATTGTCCCATATGTAAACCAGCGTTACATACGGGACAATTAAACATATAAACTATTTACTCACCCAGAAGTCACCCGTCGCGCACCGTGCCGGCCTCCAGCCTGTTCCCAACCATGCTGTTAGTCATAATGAATGAGTCGTGCGTTGAACCAGGCCACCTTGCCGCGATGTTAGTTAGCTGCACTTGCGCATCACTGCACAACTCACTGGCCTTGGTAACCGAAATCGGCTTGTGAGCCAATTATCATGGTTTGCAAGTAAATCCTCGCGTTCCTTAAATACTCGTTCACGTCGGATTGCACCATTTGCAATATCATTTTCTTCATCACATTACGCATGCTTTTATATCCACCTATATAATTGCAAACTTAATTGTTCATAAGTGTGTCTCCGATGTGCACATCAATCTGATGACTACTTGTTATCACATTATAAACAGTTTCCCAGCATCACCTCTAAGGAACAACAGCTGTAGAAACGTGTGTACGACAGCTATGAAGTTGGCGTGGGTCACGCACATTTCTACGATTGTTTCACATTTGATACATCTGAACGTGGAAGTGTGGAAAAGGACGTACGCCACTTTTTGTGCGTACGCAAGCTTTCTACATGAGGCCCCTGGACTCCAGCCGACTGAATTTTGGAGAAGCAACACTGTGATAGGCTGATAGCAAATGGTGGGCCGTGATTGGTCCGTCCCAGCAATTTTGGAGAAGGACCACTGTGATTGGCTGATGGCAAAGATGGAGAAAGATGGAAATGGGGCAATGTAATTGGAGGAGATTATACAGGGAAGAAGAAGGAAAAAGGGGGAAGGAGAAAAATGAAGGAAAAGAGAGGAAATTTTGAGAAAAAGAGGAAAAAAATGGAATGAACTTGTAGTTATATGTGCCTCAGCTGTCATCACCAGTAAAAGCACACATATTCTGGTCTATTCATTTAAGAAATCTAACCAAACATGACACTGTAGAAAAGCATAGGAGGCTCTTGATCCAAAGGTCGTGGGTTCGATTCCACCAAGGGAACGTGACGCCTGTAACACAAAGTACTACTAAATGTACTTTTATAGTAATTTCTGAATAAAGCAACAATGTCATCGTCTTCTATGAATGAGTATGCATGTTTGCAGAAAAAAGTGAAGACACTCGACACTGAAATGTAACACATTTATTACTAATTTAACACACACACACACACACACACACAAACACTCAAAAACACACGTGTGAAAATGAAACCAGAAAACCTGAAGCAATAAAAACAGGAATAAATTAAACAATTAAAAATAGAAAAAAAAATAAATAACCGAAATAAAATAAAAGCAATAAATGAACAAATATAGAAAATAATTAAATTATTACAATAATATTTAAAATAGAAAAATAATGAGAAATACCTAAATAAAAACATAGAAAATTAGAAACATTATAACAATTATTATTATTATTAACTATATATTTTTACATAACTACTATAATTAATACTAACATTATATATATATATATATATATATATATATATATAATATATATTATATATATATAATTAGATATATATATATTGCAGAAAAAGGTGAGACCATGTCAGGTGAGAATTTCCACGGTGAATACCTAGCTAAGGTATGCATGTTTGTGACTCGTAAAACATCTATATTTGGTATTTGTTCTCCTCGTTTTCATTGTCTTTCCCTTTCTCTTATAGGCACTGGACTTTTTAGCCATTTCAGTCCACAAGCTGGCCTCTATCAGTGAGAATAAAAGATTAAAAGATTAAAAAAATAACCAAAACAAAATAAGTAACATAAATACAATAAATTAACAAAAGAAGAAAATTAATTAAGTTAGAAAAACTAGAATAGGAGAAAATTAAGACATTTCTTTTCTTTTAAAACTATTTACATTATATTATATACATATTGACAAAGAATGTCACACCATTTTTTTCCCTTCCCTCTTTCGCCTCATCTCCTCCATCCATTTTTCCAGTGGCACTGTGTTATTTTTGGGACAGTATATAATGCCATAATACTGCCCATGACCATTTTCCCTTGTGCGTGGTAGGTGGCACTGACGGCATGTGTTTTTTTTGACTGTCCGGTTATAAGCTCTCCGGGTCGGCGGTGGTGAGGGCAGGGGGCCAGACGGCACAATCTGTTTGTTTTCACTTGGGTTAACAAACACAACTGGCACAATGATGGGGCTGGGGTTTGAAAATGTAGGAGCTGGAGGTGGTGGCTTACAGAATAACTGCCTCTGAGCTGCTTACTTCTGCTTATTCACTGTCTGTCCAACTGTACTCTGGGGCAAGTGGTACTGATGGTTTGGACCAGGCTGTGAAGGTAAGGCAGGAGGGTGCCTTGCAGCAACAGGGACAGAGTCAGGCAGGTTGACCCCTTGCAGCAGAATACTACTGTCCTGCCTCTTCAGTCTCTTATTGTGCCACTGAGTCAGTGTTGTTTGATATCAGCATCATGGTGGCGTTCCCCAGGACCTGCTGCTGATCTTTAGTCAGTCAAAATCCATCTCGTCAGGCTGTAACTGCCCTGTTTTTTGGGGCTCTTGTGAATGTTACACAGATGGACTCTACAAGACAACTACAGTCTGGCTATGCTGGAGGTGACAGCTGTAGGTCCAGAGGACAGGGTGTGCTCAATCTGTTAAATGTAATAAGATAATTAGGAATACCAATAATACATTGACGAGCAGGACATTAAGACCACTGACATCTTTTTGATGCACAAAGACTAACCAGCTGTTTCTCAGGGGCTGCTGGGGTGGCTCAGACCCAGCTGCAGCAGAGGCAGTCATTGTGAAGGCGGTGGGGAGAGGAAGGGCAGAAGCTGCACTGGTGATACAAGCTGACTGACCAGAGGACAGCTGAGCCTGGGGGGAAAAAAAATAAGTAACAACAAAAAAAAAACATTACATCATATTACGAGTGCAACAGATGGTATGTCACATAATAAGAACACTTACCAGCTGTGACAGGTCAGCATGGGTACTTGCTGGGAGTATGAAGAGCAGAGCAGGTAGAAAGGGCTGGTCAGAGTGTGTGGACTCATGCACAGACTGTAAAATGTAATACAAAAAGGTGATTATAAAAATGCATTACACTGGACTTTACTTTTTGCATTTTTTTTTTAACTATAATTCTATAATTATCAGTTATTGCTCAGGTGCTAAGGGAATGTCAACAAAACAGTCATAAGTCAGTCAAACTTTATTAATCGAATACAAACCAGCGTTCTGACAATTCCGTTCACTCCCAAAATGAATAAACAGCTTTTTTATTTTTCCAGAGGTAATGTCAGTGACGTATTTTCGTGACACAGTTTGTTTTAACAACAGCAAGGTATAACAGGTAGTGCAACATTTTTATCACGTAGTGGAAGGAAACTTTTCCTTGATTCAGTAAACACAAAAGAAACAGTCTGATTGTCACAGCTGGAACAAAGTCTTGAACCCAAAAGCACGACACAGAGGCAGACAAGTTTAAGGGCTAAGCGGTTTAGTAAGTCCAAAGCACAGGATCAAAACCAGGAGATCAGATAGGTCATCTTGCTGCTTCCTTCACTTCCGCACCATTGATTCGTTAATGTTGAATTCTCTCGCTGCTGCGGTATTCCCTTGTTCTACTGCGTGACTGATAGCCTTGAGTTTGAACTCTGCGTCGTAAGCGTGTCTCTTGAAAGAAGCCATTTTGGGGTCTACACACACACACACACACACACCCACCAGTTTTTATTTCCCCGTGAGGTCCACTGACTGGAAGGGTCCTTGTGGGATCCACCCTTTCTGAGTGGTCTAGAGACTTGGTTTTAACTGCTAAATTTTTTAAAAATTCACGTGAGCATGAAAATGACTTAAAGCATCAAATACTCTCACATAAATTTTAAACCTGAATTTTGGCTCCAGTGGGGACCAGCCGTTGGTCCCCACTGGAGCCAACCCCCACCCCCACCCATATCATGTCTATAAGCCTCACAGAGGTGGAGAAAAGAGCTCTACTTAACTTTAAATGTTCTCACACAAGACAGGCATTTTGAAGTTAATCTTAAATGGCTTTTATTAACATCTGGCCAACATCTGAACAAAATTCAATTAACAAAAAATTCAAGTGCTCTTTGCTTTTCAATAAAATCTTTTGGCACTTTGACGCTGAATGGCAGTGATCCTGTTTTTAACATAAAATTTCACAGCAGTCCAGCTTCTGTTTCTCAGCGCCTCTGGTGAAGCCTTAATGCAGGCATTGCATTCTGATTTGCCGGGCACTTTACCAGATTCAATGAAATCATTCAGTGTTTTTTCCACAGCCCGGATTTCACCAGGTGACCAGCTTCTCTTCTTTGATGTTCCTATGAAAGAAAAGCAAAAAAGAAAATCAGGAGTGGAGACTAACGATTCAATTGGCAATTCATCAACCATTCAGTTATTCAGTTAAGTTTCTCCTTGACATTGTCACCAAGTGCAGCTCATGGTGGGATTTTTTTGTAATGCCAAAGAATTTGGTGTCAACCTGCCCTATATGAAAAATGGCTGAAGGTAACTTCATTGTAACTTGGCGTGATATACATTAAATTTCATTTGATGATTTGATATTTTGATATCAAGACAAAGCCTTAGAAAAAAAAATAAAAATAATAAACTATTAAATAATAAAAAATTGTAACCTTTTTATGTCATTTTTTGTACAGAATGGTGCAATACCAACTTTTTATGTATTTTATATTATAGAATAAACTGAGCCATTTTGGGGTTTTTACACACACACACACACACACACACACACACACACTCTCTCTTTACCGCTGTTACTTCGGTGACGCCCCCTGACTACGGTAGCCATGATTAAACAATATTGATCCATATATAAGGTGCGGATTATAAGCACTGTCGGCTTTTGAGAAAATTGAAGGCTTTTAGGTGCGCTTTACAGTGCGGAAATTATGGTAATCTATACCGAGAAGCTCACCTGGGACAGGTGAGAGAACAATAGAGGGTGGAACATTCACTTTCAGATAACGCATTACAAAGACATAGTGAATATAGCAAATAGCTTCATCAGGATGAAAAGCTTGAACTTACCAGTGTAGACAGCACGAGGCTAAAAGACGGGACAAGGTGCCTTCCAAAGACCTTGACACTGAGGGTGTTAACACAGTGAACGAGGTTTCCAGAATAACTCAGCAGGGGGGCAGGCTTGACTGCTAGAGATGCCGCTTCTCCGTCCTGGTTCCACCTGTTCAGTCCTTCCAGGAGGTACAGCTGGAAATTCAAGCTGTTGGCACTCGTTCCTTAAGATAGTAGAAAGGTAAACACAATGATAAGTTAATTTGTTGTGTTTGGTCATCTGTAAAATATTAATTGTGCCACTGTTTCCAGGATAATGGTAATGACAAACAACAGAATTACGATGTTAAAGAATTGTACTGATGAATAATGATTCATACTGACCTGGAATGAACCTGTTTACATGGAGGTGAAAGGATTCCAGTGATTTGGACCCTCTGGCACACCTGTAGTTTGGCAGGACAATGCCTGCCTTGGTGGTGGTATCTGTCTGGGTGTAAAGAAGCACACCTGGTTCGTCCTGTATGCACTTAACGTGCCTCTGTTGGACTTGCCAGATGTGCTGCATCCTTTCCTGGTCCAAAAAAGGAACAGCAAGAAAATCTCTGCCTTTTGCCCCCATCAGTTCATTGAGGAGCTGCTCGATAACGACTACTGTCTGCCGCTCTCCTCTTGTCTGCCTCCAGCAGTGCAGTGCCAGCTCGTCTTTGGTGATGTGCTGATTGACGAGTGTCAGTGATGCCAGGGACACCTTTCTGTCTCAGCTGCTCCCGCTTGGCCTGACGCAGCGAGGCAACATCTCCTCTGTCCCATTCAAAAATGCAGCTCGACAGCTTCGCCATGAACACAGGGTACAGATGATGAGCATCCTTTGTACACCCAGATGCCAGTCGCCGCATGAATTGATGTCCAGCTTGACTATCAGGTCTGGCCACCCACCAAATCTCTCCTTCAGTTTCGTCCATCCTCTGCCCTCCTGACAACAGTCACAGTCAATGTAAAGTATTAGCAGTTAAAAATACTTACCTTTTTTGTGGAGTCCATTTTCAGGATTCTGCCAAAGGTGGACGTTATGCTGGCTTTGATGTGGTCCAGCCTGCTCAAAATGTCACGGCCATAACAGCCAGCATCCATCTGTGTGATGGAACATCCACATGCTCAGGAGGGTCCTGGAATTTCACGGGGAAAAGGCTCGGCCTGGCGGCAAAGTCAGAGCATGCTCCAAGGTACCGGCAGAGGCACTTAAGCCATTCCTCACTGTGGTTCTCCCTCAGCTGTCTGACCAAGGGGGTGGGACTGTTTCCAAGGAAACGGATAACCCGCACATCACAAGCGAATCTGTATAAAACAAAGGGAACGAGAGGCCGAATAAGACAAACATTAAGACCTTCTAATTTCTTGATAACAAACTAAGGCACAATGATCTATGTATAGTCATTTGAGTCAGAATCAATCTGAACTCCAGCCTGTGAGCCAGGTCCAGCTGGTCCAAGATTGTCTTGCTGGAGGAAAGATATGTTGTCTTGCAACCAGAGCACCAGAGAGTCTCTGTAATCATCAGGTAATACCTGTCCACATCAGAATGTGGCGGGCTCTCTTGTGAGCTCCATAGCTTGTGAGCTGTGTGCCATAAACAGGACAGGACAGCCTGACCTTCCACAGGTGCTCATTACTTACTGATGCCAAAGTCAAAATGGGCCTTCTAGGTTCACCACCAGCTAAGGAGACATCCTTTGGTGATGGTGAACCTGCAGGTGAAGGCCCTGACTGCTGTGCCACTGTACATGAGGGTCCTGGATGCACTGAGACAGGGAGCGAACTGGAAGGCTACAGGTTCACAGACAAGATGTGACAAAAATTGCAATACTACAGAATTCAACACCAGCACATCATAATTGTATGAGAGACTTCTGATACCTTCTTTGCATGGAAAGCACAGTTACAGCTCTGTGCACCTCCAAACACACATTTGTCCCCTCATCTGCGTTGGGCATTTCTCAATCTGTATTAATGTTTGACAGCCAATAAGAAGGTGTTCCCTTTTAAATATGTCATAGCTTTACATTTAATATGATACACATATCACTCTGTCCAGGTCTACCTTCAGATACAGATCATGCCACTTTTCCTGCCGGGGTGCTGGGGCCTCATGTACGAATACTTGCGTGGATTTTCACGTGAAACTTGCCGTACGCCAAAACCCAGAAACTGTCGTACGCACAAAAAAATTCAGATGTATCAAAGTGTGCGTTCGCATGGATCCAAGCACGTTTCTTTTGTACATCCCAGTCAACGTGGAATTGAGCGCACATGCAACTCCTCCCTGTCCACGCCCCCATTTACATATGCAAATCTATTTAAATAGGCCCTGGACCCGAGATTCACCTCTTCGCCCGATCAGATGAACAAAGGAAAGAAAATGAATTTCACAGAGTCTAAGCTAAAGATTCTAGTGAATGAAGTGGAGATTCTGTTTGGTACCCTGTCAACAGGGATAAATATGACCAAAAAAAGACGTGAGTGGGAGCGTGTGTGTGAGGCTGTAAATGCCGTGGATTCCGAGCAGCGCACACACACAGGTGTGGACAGGTGTGGCGCCGCGGCTGAAATTTTTACGCCCGCTTTTACTGACAAGAATACTGAACACAGGGAGACAATCAGGGGCTTGTTAGAAACTCTGCAGCTCTAATTTCACCAGCAGAAAATAAAAACCAAAAACATGATATTTGAATGTGCACATGCCCAAATGTGCATTGGCACACTGGCACGGTGCGCGACGGGTGGCTTCTGGGTGAGTAAAGAGTTTATTCCTTTAATTGTCCCGTATGGAAACCAGCGCAATCCATGTGCACATTCAAATATCATATTTTTGGTTTTCTTTATTTTCTGCTGGTGAAAGGGATGGTGGCGCTGCCTGGACAGGTCGGGGGGGGGGTTCTGTTATACCGACCTGAGAAGGTGTGCTGCATTGTGATGGCCTGTGGCGTCCTCCACAACGTGGCACACCGCCATGGCATACCACTGCCAGAGCACAACATCCCCCCCCACCGGAGGAACTGGATGCCGGACCAGTCTACTTCAACCCTCTCCGGGAAGCCATACGGGCCCGGCAGAATGTGATTTCAAGCATGTAAAGAGGCAAGGACAGAATTTACTTGTATTCCACCGATGCCTCTGACTATCTGCTCCTGTGTCTCCAGCACAGCTCGAGTGAGGACACGGCCAGTGGGATGGGCGTCAGCAGCAGGCGTGGAGCTGCCGGGGCCGGTGGAGACGCCGGGGCCGCTGGAGGAGTCCTCACCTGGCTTATCGTCTATTGTGAAATATAAATAATAAATAAATAATAAACATACAGTACATAAGTCAAAGTGTTTAATATCCTGGCATCTTTACGCACGAGCTATGTGTATTGTGAGCAGCCAATTGTATGACCAGTATAATTACAACATGAGTGCAGCATATTTACCTTGGAGATGATCAGTGTCACCTTCATGGGCTCCCACCACTCCGGTGAGAGCTGTGTCACCGACCAAGGAGGCCACTCTCATGTCGAAGGAGGAGAGCCCCCCCCCCCCCGCCTGTTGCAGTCACACTACGGCGGTGGACAGAAACCCTCCGCTTCACCTCCACCTTCAGATCTGACCACTTTTTTTTTCTTTTCTTTTTTTTTTTTTTATCTGACCCTGTGTGCTGCTCCGACCCAACGGCATTCACAGCCTCACACACATGCTCCCACTCACGTCGTTTTTTTTTTTGTGTGTGTTTATCCCTGTCGACAGGGTTCCAAAGAGGATCTCCCTGCACATCTCCACTTCATTTACAAGCACCTCAAGCTCAGACTCGGTAAAATTTCTCTTCTTACCTCTACTCATTGTGTTCTTTGATCGGAGAGAGGTGAATCTCAGGTCCAGGGCCTATTTAAATAGATTTGCGTATTTAAATGGGGGCGTGGACAGGGAGGAGTTGCATGTGCGCTCAATTCCACGTTGATTGGAATGTACAAAAGAAATGTGCTGGGATCTATGCGTATGCACACTTTGATACAAATGAATATTTTTGTGCTTATGTCAGTTTCCGGGTTTTGGCGTACACCAAGTTTCACGTGAAAATCGTCGCAAGTATTCGTACATGAGGCCCCTGGTGGACATTCCTGCTGTCAGCATGCCAATTGTACGCTCCCTCAAAACTTTTATTGTGGCCAAGGCACACCTGTGCAATATTCATGCTGTCTAATCAGCATCTTGATATGCCACACCTGAGATAGGATTGATTACCTCTGTAAAAAAGAAGTGCTCACTATCACAGATTTGTCAACAATATTTGAGAAATTTTGTGTGTATAGAAAATGTTTTAGATCTTTGAGATCATCTCATGAAAAATGAGAGCAAAAACAAACAACAAGTGTTGCATTTATTTGTTCAGTGTAGTTAAAAAATGAACAAATAAAGGCAAGAAGCCTCAGAACACAAACTCTGCTGCATTCATCAACAAATGAAATTTCTACATATTGTAGTTACATTTGAACACATACTTATATCATGCATCACAGCCAAAAATGAGCCGGATAACCCAAATCAAAGACAGCTGCACCTCACTAACGCATGCGCGCGCACACACACACACACACACACACACACACACACACACACACCTAACCCCTACCTTGGACTTTGATATGAACTGTATAAAAAACATGAACACAAAGTCAACTTAATCATTCAGCTGCACTGCAACAGTTGGCATATTTTTAAACCGTTTAAAAATGGAAACTATGATACTACAAGCTCTTACAATTACGTTTCAAATGTTCATCTGCAGTTTAACAAACATTAAGCCAGCTAACGTCAGTAGGTACTTTACATACTGTGACATGCTTTTTCAGGTTGGAAGACAAGTTTTTGTAGGCCGTGACAAATCATACACGAATCAGCAGAAACAGTTTATTTTCTCAGAATTTTGAAAAAAAAAAAAAAAAAGAAAAACGTAAGCTCTAAAGTAGCGAGTAACGAGAGCATCAATAGATATGTAGTGGAGTTAAAAAGTACAATATTTGTCCTTCAAATGTAGTGGAGTGAAAGTAAAAGTATCCCCCAAAAATACTCAAGTAAAGTACAGATACTCCAAAACTGTACTTAAGTACAGTACTCAAGTAAATTTACTTCATTACTGTCCACCACTGGTGAAATTAGTAATAAATGTGTTACATTTCAGTGAGTGTCTTCAGTTTTTTCTGCAAATATGCAAACTCATTCATAGAAGACGATGACATTGTTGCAGTACTTTATTCAGAAATTAAAAAATGACTATAAAAGTACATTTAGTTACATTTGATAACACTTGGTAGTAGTTTGTGTTACAGGCGTCATGTTCCACTGGTGGAATCGAACCCACGACCTTTGGATCAAGAGCCTCCTATGCTTTTCTACAGTGAAGTGTCATGTTTGGTTAGATTTGTCAAATCAATAGACCAGAATATGAAGGAAAACATAATACAATTACATTTGTACTGCCACATTTGCATATATTTTTAGAGGGCTTTACAATCTGTACAGGGAGTGACACCCTCTGTCCTTAGACCCTCGGTTCAAGTGAGGAAAAACTTGCCCACAAAACACCTTTAACAGGGAAAAAAGGTGGAAGAAGGTGGAAGATACCTCAGGAAGAGCCACAGAGGAGGGATCCCTCTCCCAGGACGGACAGACGTGCAATGGATGTCACGTGTACAGGACAAATCAACACAAACATACTGTACAATTACAATGAATGATAAAATGACAATGAATTAAAATGACAATGAATTACAATGACTGATAAAATGACAATGAATTACAATGACTGATAAAATGACAATGAATTACAATGAATGATAAAATGACAATGAATTACAATGACTGATAAAATGACAATGAATTACAATGAATGAAAAAATGATTACAGTAGCAATGGAACCTGTGATAGAAAGACACAGATGCACAGCAGCAGGTCATCAACTAACTAAACTGCAAATCTACACCTTAAAGGATCATGCTGTACATCTTATGAATATGGAATGGCATAATTATCATTTATTTGATTCAAACTGAAGTTTAGCTTTATTTAAACTTATGGGGATTAAATTATTGTGAATGTATCTTTTATGGCCTTGGAAACAAAGCAGAATACATATAAGTTAATGGCTGAAGACAGAAACAACCACATATCTTAACTGGTTTATTTACAAAAATGTTACATTACAAGTTATCTCTATTGGACTCATTACATGTGTAAATACATCCAAAAACACAGTCCAAACTTCAACATGACTTAGTCTACTGTTTGTACATAATCTTACCCTCAGCATATTGTAAAATATCTTAAATATATCTTAAAATATGTTGGCATATTCAGAAGAAATGTGTGGATTTCCCAACAGATCCTTTATATGAAGGTGTATATAGCATCCGGGGTCTCGTTGGTGGTCTCCTTGTCTGACTTAGTTTTCCAGTGGACGATGCAAACAGCGAGAACCATAGTCAGCAGCATCAAACCCACAACCATCTGGTACCAGTAGAGTAGAGACCAAGAGAAACCTGGACATGAATCTAGACATGAACCTGGAGATGAGACTGAAATACAGAGAGAGAAAATGAGAATGAGGCTTTTAACTTGATTTTTGAGAAATGTTTGTGAAAGTTGTATTTCAGGAAATCACACCGTATCATCATCATCATCATCATCATCATCATCATCATCATCATCATCATCATCATCATCATCAAGTGTGGTTGGAAAAGATATACGTAGGACTATTATGTGTGACATATTTAGCTTTCAGAAGAATAAAAAACGTAATTAAATCAATTTTCTAATCAGGTGTCCTCACACACTAATTCAGTCATTTTTAATGGCCACTTTTTATGACCTCAACATTTATCTTTAAAGATGTAGTTTAATGTCAGAACTAGAATTTAAAAATCTAAATATCTCAGACAGATTTCAACAGACATTCATTAACTATTTGATTAACATGCAAATAATTCATAAAAATGTAGGTGTGACAGGGCTTTGAAATAACCTGTGTGTTGGAGCAGTTCAAACCAAAGTTAGCTAACTAGTGTGTCTTGTGTAAATCAATCATTTGCTTCTGTCTGGTTTGCGTTGTGGGATCCCCCAACTAACAAATCCTGCTATATTTTTCAATTAATCCGATCAAATCAGATTCTTGCTTATGAAGACACTACAGGTGTTTTCATCTGGATGGTAGACACTGAATACATCTACTGACGGCAGACGATGGATGTGTTGAACGCAGCTTTTCTCTGCCTGCTGCACCTCCTGGTTCTCTTTAGATCAGACAGCATACTGCTCTGCCAGAGCAAACGACAACGCTTTTCTTTGACTCACAACTCACAACATACATGATTATAATAAAGATAACATGACTATTTCTGAACCACGTCGTTGTGACTTCCTATTGCTCATGTCGCGGTTCAGTGTGGATCAGTTCAGCATTTTTATGGGGGGAGAATGGTTTGCGTAAGAGGGTTGAGGGGTTACTTACACTTAAGTCAACATTTCATTTTTTTTTTGTGTAGGTATGGAACTAAATAATGTCATCTTAATGAATCATGTAATTATTTAGAAAAAAATATGAGCAGCAACACACATAGATGTTCATGTGAACGACAATGTATGGACTTTTCATTTTTAGTAGTCATATGCTAAGTGCACTTTGATTGTGGCCATGACATGACAATAAAAAAAAATAAAAATCATCAACAGATTAGATTGTCTCGTAACAGGAAAAAAGGTTTCAGTTTTACTAGTAATATGTAATATAGGATAGGTCATATAGGTTAATTCGGGGTCACTGGAACAATGTGGTCAGTTCAGCTGAAAGAGTGCTATTATATATAACAATAACAGCATTAGTCATGGAAAGGGGTGCAACGAAAGCACGGCCATTAAACTTCCTACAGACAAGTGTGCATGACAAAAGAACTCGGCCTTGATCAAATAGAGTAAATTTTACTCACTTACTTTACTTGTACGAAAAACTTTGTGTTTTGCTCTAATAAAATTACCACAGCGGAAAATCTCTTACCTTGAAGCTCTGTTCCACTCCCAACTGTTAAATTTCTGTGCACATCAGCAATACAGTAGTACAGGCCCAGGTCTCTCTCTTCAACACAAGTAATCACCAGTGCTATAGATTGGTTCATCAGTGTCGCTGAGAAACGGGGGCTGAGCTTGTACTCTGGAAAAAAGAAGCTGTAGTCAGTTGAAAGTTTGTCAAACAAGACCAACTGTTGTGTAATGAGAAGTTGCAAAACCTTCCCTCCTTCCAAACTCAGCAGTCTCCTGAAGACACCAGCAGGTATTCCCAACCTAAACCTCTGCATCAGCAATGCTTTAATGTTCTCACATCTGTGGCCCCAGTTTGAGTTTTTACCCTCAGTTTCATCACTTAAATAGTGACAAATAACCTATGAGTTTTAGGCTCTGTACAGTCTTACTTCAGTTGATTTTAAGTGCTTCATGTTTTCATATTTGTTTAAATCAGGAGGTAAAATCATGTACTACCTGGGAATGGTTCTCCATTTTTTAGGCTGGCAGAGGACCATGGTTGGGGTGAGACCTTGGTTCTGCTTAAACCATGTTGTAGGATAAATATGGGAGATGTGGCAGCTCAGAATGGCCGTTGAACCGAAATGGACGCGTTGGACCTCGGCAGCAGTCACAAAGGGGATCCAAAAGGCAGCCATAGGGATAAACCCTGGAGTGGATCAAATGGATATCAACTTTACAAACTTAATCTGACTTTAACCTTTAAAAACGTTTGACTCAAATTTAAACAATTCAGTTTCAAAGCTAACACATTTTGGTGAATATTATTTTACTTCTTGAACCCATTTTGACTAGTTGTTAACTAGTGCCTTTTAAGATAAAACACCATACTTGAAATTATAATCTTACTCACTAGATAATAATTACTCTTTTACACAGTTGGCCGACATATTCATTTGCCTCTAGTTTTAAGAGAGCCACAGAGTGTTGAAGAAGTCAGCAGATCACCGTATTTTAATCCACTGCATTGGAAAAATGCTTTAGCATCAAAGATTCTGCTCTCGTTGATCATTACCACACTACCTGTATTTTTTTTTCTGTGGCATGAGTTTGTGGAGATTCCTCCCCCACACTGCCTCTCTTCTGGGGTTAGTCAGGGATCAATCTTAGGTCCCCTTCTTTTCTCTATTTATTTCATTCTGTTGCTACCACCATAGTTCATACAAACAAATCTAACTATCCTTTTTTCATTGTATTATAAGTCAAATGCATCAAATTCAAGTCACTCCTCACTGAATATAAATTCATTTATTCCCATCTGTCCAAAACAATAGGATACATTTACTTACCAACAAGAAGCATCCTTATGCTGGAAGACTTCATCTTTTTGTGAATGTATTTTTTCCTGCCCTTGACGGTGGGGTGGTGGTGGTGTTGTGGTGTGCCTGACTACAAAGAGTTCCTTTTTAACTGACGGCTTCCACTGAAAACCCACTTATAGATTTTATCTATGTATGTAACATTCAGCTTGGCCATGAGACACATCTTCCATTTTATCAAGTCCCAATGAATATTTATTTATTTTTTTATCTCTTTATCTGTTTTTAAAGACAGCAGACAGTATACAACATTAATACATTACATTAATCACCCACTGCCTTCCTGTTTTGATATTTCTATTGTCGATGTGCTAGTCATGATGATAAGAAGTTTCTAGGTTGAAATTAAGACTTAACTTTTTAACTTCCCTGATCACAAAAAGTAAAAGTAAAGTAAGTAAAGTAAAGTTTGAAATGAGAAATGGCGGCCAGTGAAAATACATAAAAACAGCTTGGACTACTTGGAAATGTTTTATGACTTTGGTCGATATTTTTCTCTTTGACAGCAAATTGCATTAAACCCCAAATTAAATTGTTACTAAAGGTATTGCATATCTCAACCAAGCCTGATATTTCTTATTCCTTTGGGTCATTAATCTCTTGTTATCCAGAATCTGTTCAGAAAGCTACATAGTTGGCTGGTCATTGTCGTTTATTTTGAGTCATTCTCATTGTTAAAAATACTCACTAGCTCAACAAATATGAATTATTATTAATCCACAGTTAAGGTAGGCCAAAACAAATGCACTCTATACTCCTGTTGAATAAACGTTTGCAAAAACTACTATGCCTTTTTAAAAAATAAAAATGTATGTCCTGGTTTAAAGATTCATGTCTTCAGTGGGCTAGACAGTGAGTGTCACAGACAGGGTAACTATTGTGACATAGTAACAAAAATATGGTTTAATTGAAAATAAAAAATATATAGTGTAGAAAAGCATCAGCTGAGTGTGTCAGGCCAGAACACAGGATGCTGCAGTGCACTTTCACAGACTTTCCACTACAGATAAGCATGCTCTGTATGTCACTGATGAACACATACAAAGTGACCTCACAACTATGGAGTGGATGGAGGATGTCGCTAATAGGTCAAAGGGTGTTAGAGTGTTTTACTCACTCTAAAATAAAGGAAACAAAACAAACTATGATTCTGCCATGATAACAAAGAACAGGCACAACTGACCTGACAAACAGACTGCAAAGGACAACATATATAATTGCTGATCACGCCATTTTAGAAACAAACGTGGAAACACAGAGACAAACACCGGCAACTAGTGGCTACTACTACTAACATATATACTAATTACTGCTGAAAATATGCAACCAGCTTGTTTTAAAAGGTGATTAAATAAGGAGTCCTAAGATTGCAACTACAACATTTAATCAACAATGAGAGCTTCATGACACCATGTGGAAGACAGACACCATAGCCCATAGAAACATAAAAGGCAGTAAACCCCAGCAGTAGTCATCACCACTGACAGTATAAAGAATGGACAGCGTATGCGTGACATCACCCACAGGTTTCTGAAGTGCCGTTTGGAACTCAGTGTGGTGGCTCTGGCTACTGCCATATTTGTAGTCCTGCTATTCTAAAAATGGGCAAAGACGTGGATCATCAATAGTGCTGAGGCAGGCTCTTAAATCTGCATAACTTTAAGCCTTAATATCATTTGAACAGGTGAGTTGTATATAAATTCACCCTCAGTACAGTTGTCATGAACCTGGAAATTAGCTACAGAGACCAAAACAGTTTTTTGTACCAGGCTGTAAACATGTTTATTTCTGCTGTGAAACATGGGGACTTATGGAGACTGACTCACTTCTGGAGCCAGCCTCAGGTGGACGTTTGAGAATCTGCAGTTTTTAGCACGTCTGCATAGGCTTCATCATCAGATATGCAATCAAATTGTTTTAGATGTACAATGGGTACTATTATTGTGATGTGAGGGTTCGAAGTGTGGTGGTTGGATCACTCTTTATAAGACGAAACAGCAGGATGGAGACGGATAACTTTTTTAAGCAGCGCTCGATTCCACGCTTCATAACATCTTCACTTTCTTCTCATGTGACTGATCTAACCAATCAGAAGCTAGGCGTTAGCCAGGGGTTTACACAAGGGAACCAGAGAGGCAGATTCAACAGAATATCCTAACTGTCTTAAAGGTCCAGTGTGTAGAATGTAGTTGCATCTAGGGGTGTAATCGCTGCATTGCAACCTCCTCACATCACCCTCACCTTCTTAGTGTAAAGGAGAAACACTTGAAAGGCCCTGTCCAGAGTCAGTATTTAGTTTGTCTGTTCTGGGCTACTGTAGAAACACGGTGTTTAACATGGTGGTCTCCATGAAAGAGGACCCGCTCTCACTGTAGATATAAAAGGAGAATTTTTAAGTAACAAAACTATAAAGATCGTTATTTTCAGGTGATTATACATGCATGAAAACACAGTTATGAATATTATATTTCATGTCTGCCTTATTCTGAAAATAAAGGCCCCAAATCTTACACACTGCAGTTGGAAATATTTAAACATGTAAATATGTAGATAATACATGTGTAACATAAATATGTAAATAGTTAACTGTGTAACCATTGTAAACGCACTTTTAGTAAATTAACTAAAATATAAGTTGTATTAACTTCTGAACCTTACAACTGTCAAATATGAATTTCTTATATGAACTTCTCTTCTAGTCCTTACATTATTATTATTATTATTATTATTATTATTATTATTATTATTATTATTATTATATTTTGCTTTTGCTGGTTGTATCATCGTCGTCATCGTCATCATCAGCCAGTAGCTGACGCCGTCATGACGCAGAAGGTTAAAGGTCCACACGGCAACAACAACAGCTCGGAGCTCCGTCTTCCTCACGCCGGACAGAGGAGCATGAAGGGGACATAAACAGCTCCGTGTGTTGTCGCTGGTTAGTTGACGGGAAGTGTAACAAGAGCGATGCCAGCCACGGCAGCTGTCTGTGTATAAAATACCGCTTCATTAAAAAAAAACGCGAACTGAAAGAAGGAGCATCCGGATGAAGCAGCGCTCGCAGGTGAGGCGCTTGCATTAGCACGTCTGTTAGCTCACTACCCGTCAAAGCGGCTGTCAGCCGGCTTTAACCAGCGGGGGGACTTAAGGGAAACAGAAGCACACTAACGAGTGTACAGGTCGGACCGTGTGCGTGTCATTACGGTCTATTAACAACCAGCACTTAGCTTCGTGCTATCGTGTGCGTTCGTGTTGTTTTGGTAGCATGCTAACGTTAGCTCTCTTAAAAGCGTGCGGTTGTCGTAACTCGAGTCACGTGAGAGAACTTCTGTCACACGCACACTTAACGACACATAATACCGGACATGGCTCAGGGTCAGTGTCACGGGCTGGTCAGCCTCAGCCGTGTCGTGTTTTGCCAGCTGATGGTGGCTAAAGCTAACCTGGGGTGTGTGTGTGTGGGCCGTGTGTTTAGAGTTCACACTGAACTTAGATTAGATTTACTTTATTCATCCATGCACGGGGAAATGTACTTGTTAGAGCAGCAGAAGAAAGTGTAGCATACACTACAAAATTAGAAAAAAGTAGAAAAGGGCGCAACTGTGGCCAGGACCGGCGCTGAACAGACAACACTGAGGATAAAAGTGGCATGATATATAAAAAGAGTATTGTAATGTAAAGTGACCATAGTGTAAGCAGCATTGCAAAGAAAGTGACCATGATAGAGATAATAATATTATTGCAAGAGTAGTGACCATCATATAAATAATTCTAGGCTGGTGTGGTGTGTGTGGCTGGGTCAGCTGTACACAAACTGTGGTCTGAGGAGTTGAAGGAAACAATAAAAACCTCAGTAAATCTGTCACAACAGCTGTGCTGCATTCTATGATAATAACCGTATCATTATCATTCAGATTATAGACTAGCATAGGGTTACTGTCATGCTAAAAGTCATTTTAGACAGCAGTATATTGATATACTGTATGTTGTGATGTGGTTTAACACACTGTGATGTCTGTTTTTTACAGAACTGAGACCTGACAAATCAAGGTGCGTATGTCTGGTTGTAATCTGCTGCTGGAGTGTGTCTGTTGTTCACAGGATGTTTACGTTCCACAGTTTGTAGAGCGCTGCTACATTCCTTATCGGGGTGAAAGTGTTAACGAACCTCTGGTTGGATGAAACTCAACAGACTGATGACTGTGCGGCCTCTGTTTCAGGATGGCAGGAGTGTTTGACATAGACCTGGAGACTGAGGACATCAGTGATACAGAGGCATGTATTCCCCCAGTCATTAATGAGACAGCCACGATATCTCAGATACACAATATATACTTCTCTGATGTATACGTATGTGTAACATATCCGTTTGTGTTATGTTACCTTGGTATTCTAACTTTGTTCCCACCTGTAGGATGATGTCTGTGACTTCACCGTGACAGAGCCAGAGAAGTAAGCTGAATTTGAATAAAAACAAAACAAACAAACTGCATACTGACAATGGTACAAAAATGAATTCATACCGACTCTGCTTCTTTCCTCGTTGTCAGTGTTCAGACGGAGGAGGTGGAGTTGACCAGTGAAAGTGTCAACAGAGACAGTGAGAGAGTTGGACCTGACTGCTTTGAGCTTCTTACCGTGCTGGGAAAAGGAGCCTATGGCAAGGTGTGTGTGTGTGTGTGTGTATATTTCTAACGTCTTTCTCCTGAAATGTGTGCCCTCACTCTCCACAGACTCCCAGAATCCCAGAACACCTTATGAATGAATGTTTTCACTGTGAATGTACTCTAATGTGTATTGTTCTTTAATTGAACAGAAGTAAAATAATTTATCAACAAGGTGTTCATTCTGCAGCAGCTCATAGATACTATTATGGTCAGAAGTGTCCTTGGAAATTCCAGCTACTGATAATCATTTACTGCTGCCGACAATACTACAAACATTATTTCATGATAGTAACACGTAAACACAAAATCCTTTTTCAGGTTTTCCAGGTGAGGAAGGTTCAAGGTGCCCAGACTGGGAAGATATTTGCCATGAAAGTCCTGAAAAAGGTACCACAGCTTTCTCTTAAACACAAATTCTATCATTGCTTGCGTTTCTCGTCACCCTTTATCTTATCTCTTCCATGCTGTTTGTCCTGCTTTCTTCTCCTGCTTCAGCATTCTACTCACTCGTCCACTTTGTCTGTCTGTAGGCTAAGATAGTGTGCAATGCTAAAGACACAGCCCATACACGAGCAGAGCGAGAGATCCTGGAGACGGTGAGACACCCGTTCATAGTGGATCTGCTCTACGCCTTCCAGACTGGGGGAAAACTCTACCTCATACTGGAGTGTCTGAGTGGTAAGACTGGATGTGGAGGATAAAGCATAGGCACAGAAAGAGGGATGAAGGGAGAAATAAAGGAGTGAGGAATCGGAGGAGGATTCTCTAATGCCATTAACCACACTGACCTACCTGTGCTGTTTATCACCAGGAGGAGAACTGTTCATGCAGCTCGAGAAAGAAGGGATCTTCATGGAGGACACAGCTTGGTAAAGACTCGTGTGTGTACACACACACACACACACACACACACACACACACACACACACACAAGCTTTTTATTAAACTGATGTGTGTCGATGATACATGGTTTCATTTCTTGTTAGTCTCTTGAGGTCAGTTCAGTCTGCCTCTTGTTTATCATGGACTCTTATTTGTTTTTGTCTTTGTCTGTGTAGTTTCTATTTAGGAGAGATCACGCTGGCCCTCGGTCACCTCCACTCCAACGGGATTATTTACAGAGACCTCAAACCTGAAAACATCATGCTTAATCACCAAGGTAACACACCACACGCAGATAAATGTGAACCAAGAGGAAATGTAACATCATCAACAGCAAGTCGACAAGACATTTTTATACCAACTGTACACCGTCACCACCCATCTAGCGGTGTAGTGTCAACCCGTTCTTCTTGGCCTAACTTTGTAACCTTCATTTTCATGTTAAGTAAACGCTGTTGTATCAGCCAGTCACATGACCAGTGAACCACAAGCATTAGATCATGTGATTACTTTTCATTCTCTCTCAATATGTTAAATAAGAAGTGGAATTTAAATGATATCTATGATGTAGTGTTAACATTATTTTCCGTTGCTGTCCTCACTTCACTTCATTTCATTATGCTTTATCCGCATGACTGTCATACATCAGTAATAATGCAGCATCTAGTGAGAATACAGACCACGTTTCATAGATGAGAAGTGTGTATATCCCAGTGTATATAGTTACTGTTTACAGATACTCTAGTGTGTAATGTTATACAGAACTGTGGAGTGACATTAGGCACTTGTGTCCCAGACATTTGGACAGCAGCTCTTCTAAAGTTACCGTCTGTCCGTGCTCAGGGGTTGTGGGTTGCCAGTTTGGGTGACATCAGACCAAAAAATCAAATGTGAACGTGCCGGGTTATGCCCCTGAAATGACACGAGGAGAAACCTAAGAAGAAATAGTGAACATCTGTACTGACAGTCAGGACATAGAACGAACAGCAGCCAAATGCACATGCAATATGTCTGTTCACATACTTTATACATTTCTGATGATGAACGATTGACAAATGCCCTGTAACAGTCATAGCTAAAGTTACCATGGCTACCATAAAGACTCAACGGAAGCTACTTAAGCTGCCCTCCAAAAATGGCATTTTTTCATAAACTGTGGGCTGACATTTTTGGTTATTAGAATTCATGTGTAAAGACGTCCATTCACAGTTGTTTTCTCCAGGTCTGAAGTGTGAGCGTGAATCTTACTTCCCCTTTTCACTGCTTCATGTCACATCCTGCATTCTCACCTAAAATGGGCTCAGGTGTCCTCATGAATGCATGTTTGGTTTCCTGTTTTCTTTGTCAGTAAAATATAAATTTGGGATTGTGTCATTTCCTCTTTCTGCTTCTAATAAAGATAAAAAATAAAAATTCATCCTCACACATTAACCACAGGGTGTTTTTTTTTCTCTTTCCTAGGGCACATCAAACTCACTGACTTTGGCCTCTGCAAGGAATCAATTCACGATGGAACCGTCACACACACCTTCTGTGGCACCATAGAGTACATGTGGGTAACACACACAGACACAAACACACACACACACACACACACACACACAAACACAAACAAACACACTGTCCTATTTGTCTGTCTTTTATTATAAGTTAAATAAATGTAATCATTTATCTGAAGGTGTGTGCATAAGACTGACACGATGTCTGTTATGAACATGAATGAATTTATGAATGTTCACAACTGTGGTCATTGCAGTTGACATTGACATGTTTTTGGTATGACAGTTGAACATGAACTGAATGAACCTTTACAGTATGTGTCATGACATTCTACGGTCATATTAATGGTCATGATGTCGGTATAATGAGGGTTTCCCATGACCCATGACCGTAACGTGATACATGTTGGACTCATGGAGATGTCATTAAGTGTTATCACGCTGTGACAGCACCTATCTTTATACTTTGATTGAACATGTTGTTGTTCTCTGCCTTCAGGGCTCCAGAGATCCTGACCAGGTCGGGTCACAACAGAGCTGTAGACTGGTGGAGCCTGGGCGCCCTCATGTACGATATGATGACCGGATCAGTAAGTTAGAACTCCGTGAGAGGATAGTGATCACCTATAAGGAGAGAAACTGTAATAGTTCTCATATTGCTCCATTGAATGTGATATTTGTGTGATAAGAACAGCGCCCTGCAAGGAGCATGAGATGTAACATCTTGTCACACTCTCCTGTGTTTCCCCACCAGCCTCCATTCACAGCCGAAAACAGGAAGAAGACCATCGATAAGATCTTGAAGTGTAAACTCAATCTGCCCCCATATCTAACCATCGACGCCAGGGACCTCATCAAGAAGGTGTACACACATAAGTATCTTCAGATGAAAAGATTTTTCACTGGACTAAGAGGAGAAACATTTTCCACATTGTTTTATCGCTGGTCAATATTCAGAGTGACAGTCAGTTTTTACAGAGGCAATCTTCTTACTGCAGGAAATGACTTTTATTCTCAGATCATCTGTGGCCTGGTGCACACATTCACTCACAGTCTAAAAGTATGCGACGTCTTAACCACTAACACGAAAGAAACAGATCAAATATTTTCATCTGTTTGTGGTTATGCATCATATATGGTTTCCGCCCTCAATGAAACCACTCTGGATATGTTTTCATGTTTTGTCTTCATAACCATTCATGAGTTTGTCTTCTGTGGAAAGTGGCCGTTGTGGTCTGTCATTAGACTTTGCAAAGAGGCAGCTTTGTTTGACTTCAGTGACGGCAAAAGAAATGTGATCCTCAGGTTTTCAGTGCAAAGCAGTCGTGTGCTGTTGACTGAAATAAATGAAGTGCAGAGTCGAGCCTTCTCTTCAGCTGCAGATCACTTTTGTTCACTTAGGTGTGATTAGCGGCACAGACACAGGCGTTTCCATGAAAACATGAGACATCTCAACACGGTGTCACACACAGTAGATGTGATGTGACTGAAAGCTCTGAAAGCATTTGCATCTTCATCTTGTAACGACACCTGAACTGCTTACAAACCTGTGTCAAGTTTCAAATCTTTAAAAATTATTATTTCAATTATTATTATTGTTAGGTCAAAGGGTTTCTTTTGTAGCTGAACATGTATTATGTGTATGCTGATACCTATGATAACGAAAATAGTCCCTTCATACAAATTAGATTGATTCATCTCTGCTGTCTGTGTTGTAATGTTATGACTTCATTATTTTATTGCTATAACAGCTTATTAAAATTATGAAAATCATTTGATGATTTATCCTAAAACTTGGACATACTCATGAATCTTTAGTGAGCACACTCTGTCTCCTCCTCAGCTGCTGAAGAAGAATCCAGCTCAGAGACTTGGCTCCAGTAAAGCTGACTGTGCTGATATCCAGGTAACCTTTTCACCTTTCACCTGCACCTCACTGCTGTTTTTGGCAAAAGTGAGACATTATCTATACAATAAGCAGCTGGAGGTATGAATATGGTGAATACCCTGTAGATCAGGTGACAGTCACGTGTCAGCTGAGGGGAAGAAGATATTCCTGAGTCTGCTGATGCTGCTCTCTGAGGGCTTGAGGACAAACAGTCTATCAGTCTATGGTTGGAGTGAGAGATGTCTCTGATGATGATGATAAGTGCCCACCACAGACACCACTCTGTATTTGTGGGGAGGGGACTACCACAGCAGGAGCACCGGGGGTCTGCCAGGGTCCTTGTTACAAAGATTTTAACGTCCATTTAAAGAATGTGCAGTGTTGAGAGGACAGTGACAGACTATGGCACTGCTTTAAGATGAGGAAAAAAAGAAGAGATCTTTTCTAACCTTTTGTATGCCGTTATGACATAGATCAAAAATCTCTAAATGAAATGTTCCTCTGCAGAAACATCCGTTCTTCAGGCACATCATCTGGGATGACCTGCTGAACAAGAGGTTGGAGCCGCCATACAAACCACAGTTGGTAGGTCATCAGCACTAACTTGTTAAGTGAATGTTCTCAGGTTGGTCGAGTGAAATGAGCAAACTCTGCTCTTTTATTACTTCTGTTCTTCTCAACTACTTTTTTCTGTTCCCTAAGTCTCCCTATCTTTTGTGACACACTCTTAACACACCTTCATGTCTACACACACACATGGATAAAACATTCCCGCTGCCTCTGTTTCCCGTCTTGTCTCTCTGTAGCATTCAGACGAGGATGTGAGCCAGTTTGACACCAGATTCACCAGACAGACACCAGTGGACAGCCCAGACGACACCAGGCTCAGCCACAGTGCTGAGCTCGCCTTCGCTGTGAGATCCACTTCCACATCTGCCTTTTATTTCTTAGCTCATACGGAGGCTCTAAAGCCCACAGTCTACTGGAACTGAAACCTCAAACCTCAGTTTCACATCCAGGAATGAGTCAGCGTCTGCTTCAGTGCACTGCTGCCCTCTGCTGCGTCAATGAGCTCAGTAAACATGTAACATGTATGTGTTTGACTGTCCCACAGGGCTTCACTTACGTTGCTCCATCGGTCCTAGAAAGTCTAAAGGAAGGCTTTTCATTTGAGCCACGGACACGACCTGTACGCAGACACAACAGCAGCCCGCGCACACCAATCAGGTAACTCCCACACATGAAGACACTGTGTTCAGCTCAATGTTCTGTGAGTGGATTTCTGTCTGCATTTGGCTCCCCATACACTAAAACCCCAACAGACAAGCAGCGACACAGAGTCACACAAAATGCACACTCCATATCCCCTTTAAGCCACATGTCAGCAAGCATTCATCGTTTATCACCAGGCCGAACATAAAGGAACATGAAACAATATTAAATCATAACTCTAATGTCCATACTTTGTTCTCGTATGCAGAGTGATTGCACTGAGTAAATCTGCCATACATTTAAACGATGTGAAGTTTGTACTCGTGGAACGGCATGACCAGATGGCTGATTAAATCAGTGACTAATTAAAAAAGACGCAGGCTTTGTTTAGCTGTGCAGAGGTGTATTAATGATCATTTGAATGCATTACTCTACATTTATGTACCGTTCACTAACTGCTAGCCTCTGGGCCTGGTGTAAGCACACACGCGTAACACTGCTGGTGCATGTACACATGTCAAAACAAATCAAATCTAATTTTATTTGTATAGCCCAAAGTCACAAAGTACATTTGCCTCAGAGGGCTTACAATCTGTACAGGGAGTGATACCCTCTGTCCTTAGACCTTCGGTTCCAGTGAGGAAAAACTGTCTCTCTCTTAAAGACCAACGGGATGAATTTATCTTCTTTCAACCATCTTCTATTTCTTTCCATCTTTTTCTCTCTGTCTGTTTCTTTCAGTCCTCTGAAATTCTCCCCAGCCGGACCCTTCAAGTCCAGCATGGACGGAGAGCCGGACCTCTTCTCTCCCACGTCACCGCCAGCAGCTCCAGTTTCCGTGCCGCTGGAAAACGGAGCTGCCAGTCAGCCAATCAGGACGCCCGCGAGGAACAAGAAGCAGAAAGGACATCGGAGATGAGGAGCCAGCCGCCGCTGCACGTCAGATTCACATTTTTCTAGAATACAGTAAGTGCTGAGGCACAGGGCTGGAGTGTTTTTGGTTCTTCATGCTTTATTTGAAGTGGTTTAATAAATCCAGTTGTTCTTGGGGCCTGACCTCTAATTACCATATAACCATTTAACTACCTATCACTCTACAACTGCTTTTAGTTATTAACAGGTTGGGGAACGTGAAGCTTTAATTTACAGCTTTTAACTTCTAGTTCACACTGTGGTATTAATATCTGGGGAAACAACAAATTGTATGACAATATTTTCTACACATAGCACTTAAAAGAGGGCGACCAACTTCACTGCATCGATTTCATCTGGGATGCACGTGCCGGTACAATCACAGCAAAGCGAAAGCTGTGATATAAAGCGTTTTAGGTTTAATTAGTTCATCAGCTTTTAATTAGTTCATCAGAGTTTTTTGAGGAGGTTGGCTATCACAGGCTGATGTTTTAATTAGGGAACCAATGAAGGATCTCTTGATTGAAGCCCTGATTCTTCCCCATTAACGTCGAACTGTGAAGCTGACCTTCAGTTGCCGTCAGGACGAGGCGAGCTCAGAGATGAGCGAGGGTGTAGAAATCTACTGAATGAAGCGCTACATCACGCACAGGAGATACCGTAACGTGTTCATGAATGTCTGATCATGTCTGCTTTTTCTCTTCATGTCCATTGCCAAAGCTTTAACACATACTATCCTCATATTGTACAGACGGACCAATCTCATTCTAACAGAGTGCACTTGACACGAGGGATGTACTGTATTTGTTCATCATATTTGAGTGAATAAAAAGAAATAGCCCCTGTAGAGTAATGAAAGTATTCCCATGTGTTCACCTAAACACATACGTTCATATAATTAGTACAATGTTGTTTCAAAGCGGTGCTCTAAAATAATGATCTTCTAATCTAACTAATTATAATCTTGTATAAAGAGTATTTTGGGTTACTGAACAAACCTATTTTTACACAAAAAAAACTTAGGTCAAATAATATTTGGGAAAAAAAAACTTTCAAATAGATATTTAAGTGTTTAATTGTCATTTCCCGACTCTGCAGTCAGACACAGCAGTTCAGTGAGGTTCATTTGGTGCCAAAAAAATTCAGTTTTTACAAATGTTTCTTGGATTGAATGACTCATAGATTGAGGTAAACTGAACTGAACTCTGAGCTTGGTCTGAGCAATGCAATCAAAGAAAGCTGAATCAGTGTGAGTCTTACAGCACTTAAACACAGGCAGCTGAAGTGACAGAGCGATCGTCAGCTGTGATTCAGTGAGCAGTGTAAATCTTACAAATAAATTTAGAGTAAAATATGACATTTGAAATTCTATGAATTCTACAGTGTACAATCATTACCTCCAATCCAGTGATGTATTAGTATGTATGCACAGTTAGAGGTATTGCAGATGTGTGGAGAAAGTGGGGCTAAATTGGAAACAATCAGCACACATTGATGTAAATATGACACATGCTCATAAATCATCCATCTGCTTCAAAGCTCCAGAGTGTTGCCTGTCTGTCATTGTGTTTTACCAAGTGTTCAATATTACATAAACAGATGATGAAAGAAGTAACCATATGAATATATGCAGACAAAAACACGTAGTAGAACCATCACATCATAAAACTTTTGCAGCAGCATGGTTCTATGGAGGGAAGTGTCAGCGAGCTCACCACTGATCTATGACTTAATATCTTCTCACAGTATATCTGAACAACCATGACATTTCATACAAACACCTGATGTTTCAGCTTTCTCTGCCGCTGACGAGACACTTTTCACCTCCAGTGTCTGTCTTGACATGGAAAGCTTTTGTACAGACATTGATGCTTTTCAGAGGAAATCTGTGTTTAGAAAAAATGATACTGCTACTACATAAATTTTACTTGCAATCTTGAAATCCATTGGATATTTTTTACAACAACTGAGCCTGGCCAAGACTTTCTCTTCCATGCTCCGGTCCAAATCTTGTTCCACACCATACAATTTCTGCATTCAAACGCAGTTTTCTGTTTCCACAGATTTTTAGAATGAACCGTGCTGCTGTCTGCCTCAGCTTAACTCTGTACATGATCAAATGTTGTCTGTGTTAAACAATGCAGCCGACCTGCCAAACATGTTAGCATTGCCATCATGAGCACGCTGACTTTAGCATTGAAGATTAAAAAAATCATCATAAAAGCTTTTAAGTTGTTTTAATGTTTTTATTCATATGATTATTTCATAATATCTTAATTATGTATTCATATTGAACACATTGTGTCTCCATAAAATCTCAAAAGCTGCCTTTTGTTTTTCAAAATGACAAACACTGGATACAGAGTGTGACACACTGCAGTTTGTTTTTGTAGTGACACTGTAACCACGGTGATGAAGCAGAAAGCGAATGAATTGTAAACAAAGTATTTATATGTACGATAAGAAGACGAGACACGGGGCTCTGTTTCTCTGTTTTTGTTTGTCTCATCATGAAACCTACAATTGGGCAGCTGGAATGACTGTCAATCATATTCAGTTCTGTGTATTTATTTACATAATGGATAATAATTATGGAGTGATGAAAAGGATTCTGCATCTCCAGACTTAATGGAAATGAATAGAATAGAAATAAAATTCAGAAAAAGTGATATGAGTGGATTATAGTTTATTTTTTTGAGGATTGCTGATTTTGTCTTGTTTTTTTCTCCTATCTGATGAATGAATAATAATAAAAACATGAATTGCTAAATTGTTGTTGAGAATTGTATTGATCAAGCTTTCAGTTCAACGCTCCTGATGAAACGATGAATACTGTAGAAAGAAAACAAGGAAGAAAGAATACGAAAGCTCCCCTTCCTCTTTATGATAGAAGGTCTGAAATGACAGTAGATTCAAAATGTTCTGATTTATAAAGCTCAAATCAAAGACACATCCATCAATATTTCTTAGTCCCCGAAGCTGTGAAGAAATCTTTGATTGCACCAGAAAAAAACATTAACACCATCAGCCTTGAGCAGCTCTTAAAATCTTTTTATGGCAGACTAACATAACTGTCTGTTGAGTGACACATTTCCACTGACACACAGTCAAATGACTCATTGTTGATAAAATGATTGATTTCAAACTTAAAACTGATTTGATCATTTCATAGTTGGATTTGACATCATTGGAATCCAGTTTGTTCACTTCATTTAAAGTGACTTTTATTGCAGGTTTTGATCAACATATTTAAAATAATCTTCATATAACTAAAATGTTATGAACATCAGAAACATTTAACATCAGATTAAAATGAAAATATTTCGCTTTAAATTAATATCGCTTAAGAAACACTTACATAAATTACTAACATGTAAATAATTACTACAGTAAATACACGAGGATAAGGCCTGACTTCTCTGACCTTCACTAACTGATTATCAGCCCAGTGACTTCATTTCCCAGCAGCCAAAGTAAAAAAAAAACATTGAGTTGAGTCACGTAATTAAAAAAAATCTTCCTAAAACACGACGTACACACCTCTGGTCTTCATATTCGTTGGTGTTCGCCTGTTCATTTCTGCTCAGAGTTTAGTGCAGGCTCTTCAGAGGAGGACGTTTGACTTCACTTCATCTGGTACCATCATCGGGTGAGAATCTTACTGCTGCTGCATGAGTTTGACACGAAACATCCTCAGTCTAAAAACCTGCTAAACTAAGACTCCAAGCATGTTAACGACAGTTAAAAAAATGTTTAAGCACCTATTAAGTAAGGGGGATCATCTTTTACCAAATAACATTGTATTTGTGTGATTATTTCATAATATCTTAATAATCTTATATCAAACAGTGTGTCTCCATAAAATCAGTTAATTCCCTCCTTCATTAACACTGGATACAGTCTGTAAAGACCTTTACAGTAGTAATTCCATCTGCCTTGAGCACTTCTCTGAAACTTTTCCTCCACTTTGGATAATGATCAAAAATGAATTTTTTTTATTCTCAGTAGGATGAACCTAGAAACCTTCCTCCCTGCATCTCCTTTCTTTCAGCCCTCTCAGTACATTTCTACAGAGCCACAGAGAGAAACAAGTATAGATGTATATGGATATATATATATATATATATATATATATATATATATATATATTCAGAGCACTTTTTACTACAGCCAGCACTTGAAATGTGATTGCACGTTGAGATACAGTTCATTTTAATGTTTGAACTCAACAGTGTGCATGACCCGTCAGAGAACAGCAGAACAGCCTTGTTGGTAAATGATGGGGAATGTTAATCCTGACTGCCTACAGCTTGTTTCATGTGGAGTTGTGGTTGTCTGTTTTTCTCATGGCTGGTTTGCAGAACAAACAGCCAGCTGCAGAGCTGTCTGGTGGATTGTGAGCTGTAGTTTCCCTGGTAAACACACCGACCTCTTCGGCTCTTCCTCCTGCCTGGCCTGGGGCTGCCTATCTCAGGGTCACTCCTCCCCTGGAGTGGAGCCCTGCACTGGTGGTCAGCCGCCCACCAAAGTCTGTAATTTGTCAGCCTGAGCCTGAGGCTAATTAAGCTCTCTCAGATACACACCAAACACACACACACACACACACACACACACACACACACACACACACACACACAAAGCTAGCTTGACTCAAACAGTTAACTCATAGTCCTTCAGAATAAAAGTTTTCCATTATGCAACATAGTGATTAACAAGGCTGGAATGATGTGCTGGCTCAAGTTACTAAAAAGGTGGAACCGAATTGTATCTCGTGCAGGGCCGGCTCTAGCTTTTCTGGTGCCTTAGGTGAGATTAGGATTTTGTTCTACTACTGAAAGATCTACACATAAAAACGGTATTTTACCATAAGACACACGCCTCTGTTGACTTCGCTTTCGTCTGTTTTCTTACTTGCACACCGGAAAGTTTCATTCTAAAATAAAATGTGACATCTGTCAGACATCTGTCAGTCAGGCCAGGTTAAAAATTATGGCAGACGAGTGCTAAGTGTTTTTTTTCTTTCTTTATACATTAATTTGCTCATTTGTGACTTCAAGGCAGAAAATGAGGAACGTATTTACTTTTCCTTTGAGACCAGAAGGAATTGATTTGATTTTGTGGACACCCAAAGGTATTTTGGGCATTCAATATTTTTTCTAACTAAAAAAAAACAAAAAACATGCAAGTGCATCAAACTTAATCAAATCTGCTCAAAGCATTTAGAACAACAGGACAATAAGAGGTAGAGAAAAGTTTTTAGGTTTTTTTGCTGAATGTAGGATGGGCCTGAGCCAATCACAGCACACTTGAAGTTGAAAACTTAGACAGCCACCGGTAGCCAGTAAGGGTGCAGAGGAGCATTGTAGTGTGGGACAACTTGGGTGGGTTGAAGGCAAGTGGGGCCCCTGTATTCCTGAAGACTTGCCGGGGTCTGATGGTACATGCAGGAATAAGTTTTAGTCATTTTGCTGCAAGATGCCAAGACCCTGCACCAGAACGTGCTTGCCTTCTTGGTGTCACATGTCCTGGTGTTGTAGAGAATGAATCTGCTGGAGAGGATTGTCGCAGCATAGATGTGTTAGGAAAAACCATGTGAGTAAGTGACTCATTAACAACTGTTACGGTGTAACATGTACACTAAGATCTTTGATTTTCTTGTTGGTGGACTGAGATGAATGTCATCAGTATGGCCTGTGGTTACAGTGAGGAAAAACTGGTGTATGTGACACTCAGCAGACATGGCAGCAACGAGGACAGCATTGACAGAATCACAGTCATGTTGGTAATTTAAGAGAAAGCATTCATTAAATCAGCACGCAATCAGGAAGCACCATTAACAAGTACTGCATGGGTGAGCAGCATATAGGAGAACAGGATACAGATGCGATGGGTGCCTCTTTAACATGGCAGTACTTTAAAAATATTTTTTCCATGGACTTTTTATCCAGTAGCTTTTACTGTCACTTTGATTTAGCCGGTTATATTTTAAAAATTAATTGCACATTTTATACGCTACTCAAGATTTTAGATGGATCACATGCTAATGTGAAAGGTGTCGCTCACAATGAGGAACCCACAAACAAGTATCATCAGTCTCGACAGTTCCTGTCAGCTCTATGGAGAATTTTAGCGTCTTTCGGTTCATTGTTTTGGTTTTATAATGTGTTTAAACTGATTAGACTGAACCAAAACAGTAAAGTTTTGGACCATAAAACCAAAATAATGGTTGAGTATGGACACTTCTTGATTGAGGGGAACTCCAGAGTTTTTCAAACGACACAGTCAACTGAGTCATTGTTAAGTAGTGCAGCTTTAAACTTAGACATTTGCTATTATTTAAATCATTTCAACATTTAACTTTTATTTCAGGTTTAAATCACATTCATACACATGATGAACATCAGAAACACATTGTGGTACAGCAGATTAAAATCTTCAAATGGGCGACAGTATGTTAAGAAACACTTACTGATGTTTTTTTCCCAAGATATAAATTACTACTATATAAATAATTACTACAGTAAATACACTAGTTACCGTCATGAGCTCCTTCAAGGATAAGCGGCCTGACTTTGACTGACCTGCACTAACTGATTATCAGCTCGTTTACTTCATTTCCCAGCAGCCAAAGTCAGAGGTGACACAGAGGTCACATAACAAAAAAAAAGCTTCCCAAAACACGACGTCATTGGGTCTCACCTGTTTCTTGCTGTACACTGAACTCACATTACATGACACTGTATTTAAGTGTTGGTTTGGGGATCTTCTCGCACTGACTAACTAGCCTGGGAAAAAGACAGAATTTAAACTGGGTCACATCAACATTCGCTCCGTCACAGCTTCTGGAAACTACTTGAACAAACCCTGATAAATCGAGATCTGAAGGCAAACATGCTGATTAGTTTATCACATGCATGTTAAGTACACATAGTGAAATGTGTTAACATGTGATGCAGGACTATAAATCTCAGAACTGTTGGGGATCTCCCTGTCAAACATCACCTCTCATTCACAGCTCCAGGTAAGCATTTATGCTCCATTCTTCACCTCATCTGAGCCAGGAAACTGACTGAAATGAATTTAAACTCTGACGATGAAATTTTTCTTCAATGGCAGAAACATGACCTTCATCACCATGAAGTCATCGCTCATCTTCTGTGTTCTCCTGTGTGTCGTCCTCTCTGTCAGGGCTGCATCACGTATGTAAAGTGGAAATGGCTCACACAGTTCTGTTCTGTTGTTATACATCAAATGACTGTGTGATGACTGTGAACGATGTATTTTATTGTAATGAACACATAGATAACTTTTTTACTAATGTACTCACTTTATTTCCATGATCATTTTATTATTTATTAGGTTTTCTATTCTTACTCCTCTCCTTTTAGACTATTTAAGCAGATGTAGATCACAGAAGTGCATTTCTCTATGATTGCACCTGTATGGTTATATGTGTTAAATAAATGGAATTGACATGCTAGACTTACGTTAAATCAAAGAGACAAACAAATGCTAATGCTGCAGCTCTGTGCCTGATTCATTCCTCTGCACAAAGAAAAGAAAATCACTGTGGATTAGCCACTTTATGTTACTGAAGCCATATATCTGGGTCAGTGCACACTGATCAGCAACACTGCTGATCAGTTTAAATCATTTGCAACTGTTGTTCCTTAGTCAAATGTTAAATTAGCAAATGTTTCTTCCCACTGAAATTATAATTATGACCCGTATGAACTGTTAAATAGATTAACCTAATGTTATCTTGATAACAGAATAATTTCCATTCATTTTAAAACTACATTATATGATATTATATGAAACATCTGACGGTTTGACATGATGATCTTTTTGAACTAATGCAGATGCATTCTTTTCTTCACAGTGCCTCTTTCTGAAGAGAGTTCTACTGTCGAACTCATCACAACCCCAGTCACTACTGTACCTAATCTAACCAGTTACCAAAGAACTATTTACGACGACACCACCATGATGACCACTGTTGAAGATATCACAACCGCAACCCCAGTCACATCTTGTAATACATCTCCACCAAGTACAACACCTATACCCACAACTATTTACGACGACACCACCATGATGACCACTGTTGAAGATATCACAACCCCAGTCACATCTTGTAATACATCTCCACCAAGTACAACACCTATACCCACAATCCATTACACGCCGAGCCAGATGATGTGTCCTGAAGGATGGGAGGTGTTCCAAGGACGCTGCTACTTCTTTGTGGCCACCAGCGTTACCTGGTCTCAGGCTCAGGTAAACACTGAACCAGGCTACATGTTAGATTGAAGTTCATCACATATTCACTGAAGTGGTTTGTTCTAGAATTTCAGTGTAGGTAAGAAAAAAACAAACTATCGTACAAGCAGGCTGATTAGTGATTTCATAACTTTAATCTACAACACAGTACAACTGTTGGTAAATAGTGAATTTGAAACAAAAATATATAAAGAAATCATTTTTCAAAGTATAGGTTATATTTATAATATTTAGATACATAAATAGATTTAAATACGCATATATATACAATCTATAGTGATGTGAGGAGATTGCAATGCAACGATTACACCACTAGATGCTACAAAATTCTACACACTGGACGTTTAATATGGGAGCTTACACAGATTGAAATATTCTGTATATTCTGTAAATATTCAGTGTCTCAAGTGGCCACTCGAGGAAGTGCAGTTTTTGGCACTTCCGCATTGGTTTAATTTCCCAGCCACAAAGGTTGCCACTTGGTGTGATCATACTATTTTAGTCAATCAAAATCAGTCAGAATTATTCTTACAGTTTATTGCTTTTGATTTCATACAGTATCTTATAAATATGACTGTGAGGGTTCCACTATGCTGACATGAGGTTCCTTTAATCAGGCCAGGGAGGATGAAAAACATCACTGTGTTCTTGATTCTGACTTTGATCATATGCCCTTCAAAAACTTGATTGTGTCTCTTTTTGTCCCTCTGTCCTCCACCAGTCCAGCTGTGCCATGATGGATTCCATGTTGGTCTCTGTCCACAGCGCTGAGGAGTACGGTTTCCTCCAGCAGCTCACCACCAGTAATGAACTTGATAGCGCTTGGCTGGGCGGGTTCTACTTACAGGTACCATCATGATGTAATGTTATAAGCCATGGAGGTGGAGAAATGAAATCATTAGAGACAATCAACAGAAAAAAAGCTGAATGGTCTAAGGCATGTTAATTACACTAACAGTATGACAGAAACTTCCCATGTGTTTCTGAGATGATCTGAGAGTTTGAAACACCTTCAACAGGATTAAACTCATTTATCTGAGATATAACCTCTTTAATGCAGAGATATTTGCTAAATACTGCATGACTTATCTTTTAAGAAAATGGCCTAAATTACATTTTGAGAACCTTTCATGGTGATGAAACTCCATGAAAGTCCTGGAGCACTACTTCACGATCAGACCCTGAATCACACACTGCTCAAAAGACATAATTCATTTAATGCATGGTGCAGTAGTGCAGCCTTTGACGTGGTCAACCATGCTAAATACTCATTTGCCAAGAGTTTTTTTTTTTTTTATATCATTTATTTCTTTGAACACAGCTCTAAGTCTTCTTGTATCCATTCAGAACTCTTTCTGCATTTCTATCCAAAACAGAATCAGACAAAGAACCAGCAAATCAGCAAAGCGCTGATGATGATCTTGTGCTTTCCCTCTAGGACCAGTGGTTATGGATTGATGGATCCTGGTTCTACAACAACACCTGGGGCTACATGATAGACACAGAGCGCAGCAACCCGTGCCTGGTGCTCAATTCTTATGGTAAGAACAAACACATAAAGTTCCTTTAGAGCTTTTTACAGACTGCAGCAGTTAAGTGACACTCCGGGCATGATTCAGCTCGTCACACACATGGACTTCATTCTCAGGATGAAAAATCAAAGCTTTCAGACACTTGAGTGAGTTTTGTCGTCTCTGCTCTGCTCCATTATTCTTCAAGCCTTTCTTCTAATCTTCTCTTTTCATAGAGGACTGGAGCAATTCCCCATGCAACCCCGACAGCTATCCCTACATCTGCATGAAGCCGTCCAACGTCCGTAAGTCAATGTTTTCTCTTTGCATGGAATAAAAACATGCAAGGGAATTTGTACAGTGTAAAGGAAGATGCAATCAGGCTAACACTGTTTCCTTTGTTTTCCTTAATGACTTCTAAATTTACATCATGACAATAACATGAGTGGAGGCCCTAAAAGTTCTCTCAACATTCGAAGGCTTTCTGTTGTACAACAAGTTTAGTTACTCTAGCTAGAAGTAGTGAGAAGCAGTCATAAAGAAACAGAAGACAGGTTCATAAAGGTTGTGTGCATAATTTTCTTTTTGTCTGTCGTTCACAGCAACATCGATGCTGTGCCCTCAAGGCTGGACGGGCTTTGTCGGCCGCTGTTACTACTACAACGAAAACAGTCTGACCTGGGCTGATGCTGATGTAAATACACAATATGACTGGCACTAGAGAGAGTCTCATATCCAGATTTTTGTGTTAATGCATCTGGATAAATCTTCAGTCACAGACGACACAAATTCAACTTTAATAAACCTCAATTATAAATACGTGAATTTTTTATTGTCACTTGCTGTTGTAATAAAGTAAAAAAGTAGGGCCCCTTTTTTTCTTGCTTTGGCTCTGTAGACTGATTTATCTGGATTTGATTGCTGATGATTTGACTCAAGTCTGGATTTTTCAGCTCTTCAAAGATGTTTTTCACTTACGTAGAGCTGTTATCAGTAACTAGCTGGAAAATGAGTCCCAAACAGGATGTCATTTTTGAGAGAGTAAGCCAAATAATTGATCATGTTAGCCGACTTAATTAAGCCTGGATTAGTTAAGACACTTCTGAAGTCACCACTTTAGATTTAAAATAAAATACTGACGATCGGGTTGAAGTTCCACTAGTACTGTCAACTTTAATTTAAGAGTATACACCTTCTCACATCACATGTTCCACATTGCCACACCTCACACACTCTAACTGAGTTTACTATCTCTCTGTTTCTCTTCTTTCCTTCCAAAATCACTTCCTTGCATACACTCCTTCTTAATTCACCCTCTTGATTCATTCCTCTGTCATCCTTGGCCACCCATCTCCTGCTCTGTTGTATCGGTCATCCTTCTGTCCACCAGACTTCCTGTGCTGGTCTCCAGGCCAGCCTCGTCTCCGTCCACAACCCTCAGGAGTATGCCTTCCTCTATCAGCAAACCGATGGTTTCGGATCAGCCTGGCTGGGTGGATTCTACCTTGAGGTAAGACGACTAAACGACACAGGTTTTATGTGTTTGAGCTGGCCTGCCTACGAGTGGACTCCAGGATGTCACTGTGCCCTTTCATTGTCAAGAAATAGTCAGAGCATGTAACTCCCCCAGCTTGTCTTTTTATGACTCTATCAGTCTGTCCATTATATATTTTTTATTATAAGTTTATTATTATTGTTTGTAGTGTGAATTCTTCTTCTTCACGTCTTGTTAAAAGTATTTTATGTTTTTCTATAAAGTGTTTTCATTCATTTTATAATGATGATGTTAGTAAGTAGCACCAACGTTAGACTGATTTTTAATGTTAGGTTGTTCTGGTTTTTGTATAATCACTTCAGTGTCATTACATGGGGACATTAGCCAGTCAGACAGCATAGCTGGCTGCTAAAATTGAGGAAAGCACCATTGGGGCACCGGTTAGCTCAGTAGGTAGAGTGTGTACAGAGGCTCAGTCCATGTCGCAGCGGCCCAGGGCTTGACTCCATGCTGTGCCCCCCCGCTGCATGCCATACCCTAGGGCATAAAACTCGCCTTTGAAGTCAGGCCCGACCCAGACCGGGCCCGATAGAATTCGACCCGAGCTCGGCCCGGCCCATTTTGATTGACAGCTTTGTAGAGCCCGAACCCATTTGCAGCCCGACGTTATTCAAATGTGCTCATATGGCATGATCGCTCATTTACCACGCAAGTCAAAACGCAAGCCCGAGCCCGTCGGGTCCTGACGGGTTCAGGCAAAGATTCCCAGCTCTACCATACACCCCTCTCTCCCCAGCGTTCTGTCACTCTTCCTCTGTATCTGTCAAATATAGCTTGAAAAGCCTCCTAAAAAATGTACCATCAAGTTTACAAGGGGGGCTCATTGGTTAAACCCTTCTCCGTGAGCTTTCGCTCCTCACATTAGCTTGACACGTTAAATGTAAACCCTTTATCCAGTATGAGGTTGGAGCTTTGCTGCTCATTGTTCATTTTTCATTTTTTTCAAGCACTCAGCATAGCCATAGCGACCTGGCTAAAACTGTAAAAATCAGGCTACACTTGGTGCTAAGCTGTGTGACTAGCTAACAGCTAAATGATTTAGTCTGAGTCCATTGTGTGTAGGGTTTAAAAATGTGTTACTTTGCTACCATCTGCTGGTATTAAGAATAACACTGTGGTTCATTCAAAGTTTCTCACTGTCTGACTCCAGGACCAATGGTTGTGGCTCGATGGTTCCTGGTTTTATCAGGGATTCTTTACTGACATGTCTGTTCCTGACACCACCCAGGCGTGCCTTACAACATACACCCCGGGTAAGAAAACATACCTGCACATTTGTGTGAGTGGTGATTAGTTTGTGATTTTATGATCTTATGAGAACCACCTATATGAAGTAGATGTATAAATTATATCTGTTTATTTTAAACTCATATGGTTTAAAAAAAAAACCTTTGCAAAAGTCACTGTGCTTAAATAAATCTCTGTCCTAATGTTCAGTGTGAACTCTTCTCTTTTTCCTTTACAGAGGGTTGGACCAACTTTCCCTGTGATAACACCTACCCTTCATTTTGCGTGAAAGATGCAGTTGTATAAAGGATGCACTTGAAATATTTAGACAAAGGCTTTTATGGAATAAAGAGCAAATTTAACCTTCCTCAATATTCTTACCAAATCAAATCTGTCCTGTTTATATTTTGCAAACAAATTAAAGAGTCATTTATCACCCCTGAGCTTCAAGGCGGTTTCATAATTTCATTATGTCATACATTTGTATGTGTCAGTTTTTCTACTAAACTAAAGATTCTTGTCTGTAGCCCACCTATCCCACCCTCTCTGCAATTTAGTACCAGATCATATTCCTGCTTTTCTAGCATTAGCATTCGCATTAGCACAAGCACAAGCACAACTACCTGTTCTCCCAACTGCTGAGCAGCTGATTCTCTCACTTGTTCACTAATACTGGTTCTCTTCATTTGTCTGGCTTGAACATTAACAGAAAAGCAAAAACAACATAGTGACATTAATTCCTTTAGCAGACTTTGACTTTGACATTCAAAAAGAAATCATCAAAATTTGAGAATGACGCTGTGGGTCCTCTTCCACAGGCCACAACTAACCATGTTGAACTGCCATGTTTCTACAGTAGCTCAGAATGGATAACCCAAAAACTGACTCCAGGTAGGGCCTCACACATATTTTCTTAGTAGTAGTTCACATTAGGAAGGAGAGAGTAAGGCGATCAGTGACTACAGCACAAGAAGCCACTAAATCCCACACACTGACACATACGTATCACTTTTAATAACAACAGGAAAGCAAGCCAGCTGAATGTAGCATTAATGTCACATCCACAGCATGCGATAATGTTGCATGAGTTTATAAATAGTTGGCGTCCTGCCTGTATAGTTTGTCTCAGCTGTGTTGTTTTTGCTGCCACGTCTTGTCTGTCTCTCAGCGGACTGCTTCCAAGAACCAGTCACATCAGATAATGTTACTGACAGAGACAGAGTGTTACTGAATGCAAGATGTTTCTTATAAAGGGCAGTCTGTAAATAATATCATACAGAGTATGGTCTAGATCTATATGCTGGCAGATTGATTCAACTGTTTTTCACCTCGCTATAGGTAAAGATCTATGTAAGTTAGTAAGAAACTTAATGCTGTTAAGTCCTTGATATTCACACACCGATTGTACATAAGCATGAGAGTCAAGAACTCTGAGAGGAAGAAGTGATAAATGACACATGTACAAACATTAATACTGCACAAAACATTATTATGAACACTGGATCCTGGACAAGTTGTTAGATCTGTGTATCATAAACACAGGAATTCATTTTTAATGAAGTAAGTAATGTAAGTAAATTGAATTATACTATAAACAGTACAAGAGCACCAAAATAAACGTGTACATGTAAACTGAGCTCTCACACATGCAATGGTTTGAGATTTTCTTGCCAGAGCTGTAGCAATGGTGTCTGCAGGTGGCTGTTAATGGACTTGAAAAGCCGCCAATGTAGCGTAGCACAAGGCCCAGCTGGCAGTAAGGGGAAATGTCACTCATCTCATCTGCTCAAATGGCCATCAAATCAGTGCTCTTTACTTCCTCCAGAATGTAATCCTTTAGCACCAACAACATGCAACCCAACAGCTTGTTTTGCACCATCTTTGACGTCCTTTTAAAAAAACTTTAGCTATCTTAAAGTGCCCCTTCAGCACACTGTCACTGTGTTGGACAATAAAATCCATCAGTCTCCTGAAAATGTCAGGGTTGTCTGAGGATTCCCACGTAAGGCCAACCCAAAGAGTGACAGCAAGGTGGGGATGACATGCAGCAAGGGGCCCAAGGTCAGAGTTGAACTCTGGGTTGCTGAGGCAAGGACTGAGCCTCTGTACATGGGGTGCACGATCTACCACGTGAGCGAACCAACACCCCAAAACTGATATATTATATTGTATTGTATTATATTATGTTATATTATTGTCCTGCACCACCTCCACCTCCTCACCTAGGATGGAAACTGTGCTCAGGTCAGACCTAGTCCTCCTGAAGTCCACAATCATCTCCCTCGTTTTGGGATTCAAGACGAGATGGTTGCTCCTACCCTACGCCACAAAGTGATCATCCACATCCCTCTACTCAGCCCCCCCCCGCCCGTCACTGCAGAGTCATCTGAGAATTTCTGCAGATGACAGGACAGAGTGGTGCTGAAAGTCTGAGGTGTACAGTGTGCAGAGGAAAGGTGAGAGTACAGTCCCCTGCAGTGATTCCTGTTGCTCACCACCCGATCAGACACACAACCCCTTCAGCCTCACAAACTGTGGTCTGCAGTCCATCAGATAGTCCATTATATTATATTATATTATATTATATTAGATTATATTATATTATATTATATTATATTATATTAGATTAGATTATATTCACCTCACTGCTATCCTATAGCTGCCACCTCACTGCTATCCTATAGCAACATTCAATCCTAGCTCTTGTCATGCTCATGTTTCCTTACTTTCTCAGGTGCAGGGGGTCAGGTCTTACCTTCAGGGCTTAGATATAAACACCTCAGTGGGTAACTAATAAGTAGTCTAATTTACAAGCTCATTTGTGTCTGTGTGTGAGTGTGTGTGTGGAATTGTCCCATTAATAGACCATAAGTGCAGTATGTGACAGTGGGGCAAGCCCCGGGTCTGGCCACCAGGGGAGTGTGCCTGCGGAACAACTCAGAGCTGGAATCCCCACGACCCATCCATCTTTGTTTTCCTTCATGTTGTGGAGGCATTCCCCAGACCATTAGGGGGAGTTTGTTCATTCTGGTCATCAGTCAGCATTGTTGACGGGGGATTTTTTTTTTTTTAATATTCCCCTGGTTAAGTGGTGGGTGGATGGTTAAGCGGGCAACCCCAGACCCTCAGGAGGTGGCTCGAGCTTTCCCTTTAATTATACTTTACATACTGTGGGTTGTGGATCTAGAGAAACCTGCATCCATTTGTCACACAGCACCAGTCTGACACCAGGGAGATCCCCAACCAACGGCCAGGCCCAGGGCCTATGCCGATAACCGCCACCACTCATCAGGGAACAGGGGATTGAATGGGGGGATTAAGAGGTTGGTTGTGGAATCAAGTGGAAATTTGTGTTTGTGGAGGAAGTGTAGGGGATACATGGGGGAACTAATGTGAATAAGTAGACAGTGGGAAGCCCTAAGCTCATCCATGTTCTCGTGATAACAGGTTAATTTCATTTGTTTTCTCAAGAAGACGAGACTTCCCGGTGTTAACCTTTCCTGCTTGCTTCTGGGTCAGAGTTTGTACCGACTTCAGGGTTAACCCTCTTTCTCTTCCCACAGCAGTGAAATGATACTGTTGCCTTTTATTTAATCATGTACTGAAACATACTCTGTGCATTTCTTTCTAAGATAACCTTGCTCTGCGACACACAGACAGTCTCCACGCTACTCTTATAACACCAGCATAACAACACAATTGCTAGAGATCTCGAGGAATGAAAAGGACAGTATACATTGTATAATTACAGCAAACAATCGATCAATCGATCAGCACGTCACGTCCATTAGTCAGCATCAGGTTTGCACGGCACGACGTCACATATAATGGAACTCTCCGGCCTGTCATGTTTGATTTGTTATCTTGAGATCTCAAATTAATTATGACAGTACCTCAGGAAGTAAAACCAAACAAGACTATAAGGCACAAACTTTTCAGAATATTACTGACATTAAACATGGCTATATATGGTTATAATCATGTAATATACATTTTCCATTGCAATCCGGATCCAGCTCACGTGATGTTTCTTGGTCATAGTTGTCCTGCTACACAGATCTCAGACGAGAGATTTTAATAAGTTCAGGTTGGATATGAGCACACATGCACATAGAGACTAGTCCTGATCCTGACCAGCAGCAGCGGCTTGCCTGGGGAGAATTGTCCTATTGGCTTTAGATTTGAGGACACTGATTAGCTGAGTGTATCATATGTCATATGTTTATATCTTGAATCAGAAGCTAACATTGGTGATCCTGGATAATAACTGGTACAGTATGATGAATCAGCTGTCTCTGGGAGCCCTGAGGTTCACAGCTTGTTACAAGACACAGACGTATTGAGATAAGATCAAATGTTCTGGTGCTAGGCCGCTTTGGTCGTCCTCAGCTCCAGCCACCTTCCACCTGTTTGCCCATTTGTCTCTGAGAGAACCCGTCAGTGACATCACAGAGACTACGTCCATGTTTTATACTGTCTGTGGTTTAAAGAGAGGCAGCGTGACTGGCCAATCAGAGCACAGATCTAACAGAGATGTGTCGTGATATAATATATGACCACATTACATAACCATGCATTTACTTTGCTGACTTGACATTTTTTTTTAGCTTTATTATGAAAAAAAACAAACATGTTTTGGTTGTTTGCTCCGAGCTCCATCCTTCACTGTCTGGCACAGTGTGTGTGTGTGTGTGTGTGTGTGTGTGTGTGTAGATTGAATCACACACTGATTCAGGATCTGCCACAGAACTTGTATACAGATAACATCTGCTCCTGTATCTGATCCAAACAGCTGACACATGAAGAAACCATCTGCTGAAGCAAGAAGGCAAGATCAATATTTAGCAGCAGTGCATAAAAGAGCTGAACTGGGCTGCATTGTACGTCTAATGGACGGCTTCACATAATGACAGCAGGCCTTCCACATGTCCAAGCACTTCCTATTGACAGAACACAGTGAAATAAAATAAGAAATGTGAGTCATGACGTCTGTACAATCAAATTCAGTATGTTCCGGTTACTGACTTATTTCATTTTTTCTTTCATAATTTGTCAATATTCTGTCAATTTTTTTTTTTTTTTTTTTTTACAGCACTCAGTGGAGAAACTCAGGGTACATTTTGCTATAACGACTCATTAAATACTTTATATTTCACACGGGGAGTTTCACAGTCTTTTTCTTAATTATTTAACACGTTTTAAAGATATATGTGGCTGAATTTGAATGCCTTTCGTTGCCATGGAGACTATCAGGCAGGGTCTAAATGAAGTGAAACAGCCTGAAGCCCTTCCTCTAATAATTGTACAGTTTTGCTGTTTATATTCTAGGGTTCTGTAATTGTTTGTTTGACTCATTTTCTTATGCGTTATTATTTTCAACACTGCATGCACTGCATGATTCAGCCAGGAAGGAGTGTAGTAGTCTGCTCTGACCAGCTGGGGGCACTACACAGCCACTGCAGGTAAAGCTTGGAGACTTGAGCACAGAAAGAATATTTAATATTTGTTCTCAAATAACAGCATATTCTAAATAGAGAAAATAAACTTGTTTCGAAGCAGTTACTAGTAGTTACTTTGACGTAAAGAGGAAGAAGGACTCCAGTCTGCCTGTCTTTTCTATTTTTTAAACTTTTCTTAGGTTTTCTCTCTGTGTTCTTTCCCAACCATCAATTGTTGTGCCTCTTTCTCTCTGCTCCTATCACCCATCACACAATGCATCAATTACTACAGACATTGTCACAGTATGCAAATGTTTGGTCACCCTCACATAGATTTCATTTATGGATGTATATATTTGTTGTATATATATTTTTTTATTTATTACCCCTAACCAAGAACAAACAACATCATTAACACACATGGTTTATTCAAACTTACATTTCATGGCAGCATTAAGTCGAACTGGAACAACACTGTTCTGTTTCTGGAGAAAAGTTTATTCAAATAAATTTCAAATTGTACACAAGCAAACTGTGTTTGTGTTTTTTTCTGTGACTCACACAGAACATACCATTCATTTCTTTCAAACATATATTGGTAATGAGATTTCAAGGGGATACTGGGTAAAACACCTTTGGGATTGGTTAGAGTAACATGACGAGATATCTGTTCATTTAGATATATAAAATCCCTGCAGAGAACCCGTTAAAATCCCATGGATATAAAAACACTTGTTGGCCAATGAAAACACACTGTTTTAAAATTTGACTTTATCCTACTAATTGGATAGTCGGTGGTTCGATCCCTGTCTCTTCCAGTCTGTATGTTGAAGTGTTCTTGGGCAAGATACTGAACCCCAAATCTGCTCCCGAAATGGTGTGAATGTGTATGATTGCTTAGTTCCCAAAAAATGATGAGCAGTTGGCACTTTGCATGGCAGCCAATGCCATCAGTGTATGAATGTGTGTGAATGGGTGAATGAGATATGTAGTGTAAAGCGCTTTGAGTGGTTGGAAGACTAGAAAGGAGATATATAAGTACAGTCCATTTACCATTTACCATCCTTATAACTAAGCAGAATCAAGTTTTGTATCAGAGTTGTTAGGTTTCAAGTTGAATGTATAAAAAGTTCATTTAGTCATTCAATATATTATTATATAATACACCTTTACACCGTTATATACACCCTGTCTACAATGCAGCCACATTGGTGTTTAGTTATTGTCATAGTCCATCTACATTCACAAATACAGTGATACCTTTAAACCGCTTAGCTTACCTTAGCTTGTCCAAAACCCACGACTCAACATGTTTCATCTTGTTAGTTTCATTTTTACAAAACAGATGCTAAAATAAGCTAAGCTACTGCATGTGGCTGCTTGCTCTAGCATTATACTCAGAGTGCAGACATGAGTGATGCAGTGATCTGCTCTTATAAGTCTTGGTTACAGTTTTCTAAAGTGTTGGGAAATTCTGTGTCAGCATGCAAGCTTATGTATTAACACATTTGTAATATAGGGCTGAGGTAATTCATCAGTTTTTGTGGTAAAGGAACATAAAATTTAATCACCGACAGCAAATTTTACCTTCAGTGTTTGACTGACTGACTGGAAAAAACTTTAACCAGATTAACCATGCAGGTCTTAAAGTGGACTACCGTTGAATCAGGTGACATGAAGCTAATCTCAGTCCTCCTTAACGTCCATGTGCCTGCAGCACCTGAGCCTCACAGTCTATTCTAATCACAGCAGAATCTATTTTCAGCTCCAGCCTTAATCTCAGGGTTTATGTCCGCCCGTGTTGACCAAAATGTGCCTGCGAAATGTGCCTCAAATAGCACATTAGCATGCAAACTTAGTGTACTCCGTTTTATAGTTATCTGGGGTCAGCTCTCAGCGATGCTGTGAGGTAACGGCGGCTGTGCTACTGCAGACATAAAGACCAATGTCAATGCAAATTTATGCCATTTATTTTCATTAAAAGCCAACTGTGTCCAGATAAAAATCACATTTTAATGAGGATGAATTGCCACATTTAACACATTACTATTACTGCATTAATGACTGGACATTTTTACATTTTACCATATATAGTGGTGTGAGAATTTATGAAACAGAGGAACTATAGTATGATGAACCTTCAGGTGTGCTCATTTCACAGTCAGACTGTGAAGTTTAAGCCACACTGAGGGTGATGGCTACACTCTTTGTAGCAGTAAACAATTCCAGTGAAGTCCCTGGGTTCTGTTTTTCCTGGAGCTGATGTTGAAACTGTGGATGAGCTGTGGTGGATCCGATTTTTTTTATTACAGTTCTTAGGTGGTGCCACTGAAAACTGACTCAGTTTTCTAGCCGTCTATGTCCACTATAGCCGGAATGTGTTACTGTAGGTGTTACACCATCCTCGTTCCTGTAAGGCCATGGAGGTCACTGTGTGAAACATCTGTTGGTTTTTGTTCCTGAAATTGAACATTTTCAGAGGACAGGTGGTTAAAGTAAGTGAGCATGTTTAGCCTTTCCAATGATGCAATGATTGTAAGAAAGAAGAAACTGCTGAACATTTTTTTTTATTTTTAGAGGACATATAGGCTCCTTAAAGGCCTCCTTAGGGGTGGCAGTAGCTCAGTCTGTAGGGAACTGGTTCAAGTCCAATATGGATCAAAAGGTGGACTGGTAGCTGGAGAGGTGCCAGTTCACCTCCTGGGCACTGCCGAGGTGCCATTTAACAATGAAGGCACCGAAACCCCCCAGCTGCTCTCTAGGCACCACTTTGTGTGGCTGTGCACTTTGTGTATGTGGTTCTTTTTCAGGCAACTTGAGTGAAAAAAAAAATAATTTCCCCTCTAGGAATCAATAAAGTATCTATTCTATTCTATTCTATTCTATTCTATTCTATTCTATTCTATTCTAAAAACTGATAATAATGAATGTAAATCAGGTAATTAATTTGGGAGTCTGTTATAAGATTTTGATAGTATAAAGGTCATTCTAGACAGTATGCTACAGGTAAAAGGTGCAGAAGTATTCAGGAATCAGTTTTAAGTGCAGGTTAAATAATATAAACAGAAAGAAAGAAAGAAAGAAAGAAAGAAAGAAAGAAAGAAAGAAAGAAAGAAAGAAAGAAAGAAAGAAAGAAAGAAAGAAAAAGATTATTTTCAAAAGTGAAGGGAAAATAGTTCTGAGAATTTTTTAATCCTAAATTTACCTGTTGATATACACTCACCGGCCACTTTATTAGGTACACCTTGCTAGTACCGGGGTGGACCCCCTTTTGTCTTCAGAACTGCCTTAGTCCTTCGTGGCATAGATTCAACAAGGTACTGAAAACATTCCTCAGAGAGTTTGGTGGACATGATAGCATCATGCAGTTGCTGCAGATTTATCGGCTGCACATCCATGATGCAAATCTACCGTTCCACCACATCCCAAAGGTGCTCTATTGGATTGAGATCTGGTAACTGTGGAGGCCATTTGAGTACAGTGAACTCATTGTTCAAGAAACCAGTCTGAGATGATTCGAGCTTTATGACATGGCGCGTTATCCTGCTGGAAGTAGCCATCAGAAGATGGGTACACTGTGGTCATTAAGGAATGGACATGGTCAGCAACAATACTCAGGTAGGCTGTGGCGTTGCAACGATGCTCAATTAGTACTAAGGGGCCCAAAGTGTGCCAAGAAAATATCCCCCACACCATTACACCACCACCACCAGCCTGAACCGTTGTACTAGTAGGATGGATCCATGCTTTCATGTTGTCGACGCCAAATTCTGACCCTACCATCTGAATGTTGCAGCAGAAATCGAGACTCATCAAACCAGGCAACATTTTTCCAATCTTCTATTGTCCAATTTTGGTGAGCCTGTGCAAATTGTAGCCTTAGTTTCCTGTTCTTAGCTGACAGGAGTGGCACCCGGTGTGGTCTTCTGCTGCTGTAGCCCATCTGCCCCAAGGTTCGACTTGTTGTGCGTTCAGAGATGCTCTTCTACATACCTCGGTTGTAACGAGTGGTTATTTGAGTTACTGTTGCCTTTCTATCAGCTTGAACCAGTCTGGCCATTCTCCTTTTCATCCTCTGACCTCTGTTATCAATGAGGCATTTTCGGCCACAGAACTGCCGCTCACTGGATATTTTCTCTTTTTCGGACCAGTCTCTGTAAACCCTAGAGATGGTTGTGCGTGAAAATCCCAGTAGATCAGCAGTTTCTGAAATACTCAGACCAGCCCGTCTGGCACCAACAACCATGCCACGTTCAAAGTCACTTAAATCACCTTTCTTCCCCATTTTGATGCTCGGTTTGAACTGCAGCAGATTGTCTTGACCATGTCTACATGCCTAAATGCATTGAGTTGCTGCCATGTGATTGGCTGATTAGAAATTTGCGTTAACGAGCAGTTGGACAAGTGTGCCTAATAAAGTGGCCGGTGAGTGTACATATCAATGAAATATGATTGAAACAGTATAAATATCATTTTCTTGTGACTATCATGATGCATGTTGGCCGTTCTAATCATGTAGCCACATTAGTTAAGGCATTTAACTTTTTTTACTTTCTCTCTTTTCCGTTTCCGGCAGACAGCGGTAAACATTTCATGAACACAGTTCCTAAGAAGAGCGACAGTAACACTGTGACTAAAATGTATTTACTGTAACAGCTGCCGTCAGGCCTCATGCTTTCTGCAGCCAACATGAGCATGTTGGCAGGCTGTGCGCTGCTCTTACTTCATCACTACATCATTCGTCTGAACAGATGAGCTCAGTGAGAGAACAAGAGTGTCATGAAAGTGAAGGTACACACAGTAAGGCCTCTCAGTCAGAGAACAGCAGAGCTTCTAAAGTTAAAAAAGTTATGAAATCATTTCAGATTTGGCAGAATGTTTATTTTTTATAGAGAACAAAAACGAAAGCATACAGTAATGTGAAAAAACATGTGAATTAAGATTTAGAGATAAAGGTGTCGGGTAGATTTCTTGTAAACAAAGAGAGTTTCTGTATGTCTACATCCTGTGGTCATGTTCAGACACACTTTGGCCCAACATGAAACATGAAAACATTTCTGCCGGATTACCAGAAATGTGGGACTAGGAATGTTTTTGCTGAGGTTAGTTGGAAAAGTGACTAACCTTCTGGTTATGTTTGACCAGTTCAACACACTCCTTTAAAAGATTACTAAAAGTTTTAATTAATTATTGCAAAACATAAACATAGCTGTGGTCATAGCAAGGTCTGTAGGCTTACACCATGCTTACTCTATTATTTCATCACATTTCGTCTTTACACCGCCCAGATTAGGATTCTAGAGTCTCAGAGTCATAGAAACTGCTCTGCAGTGTTTCTGAGAAGCCTCAGAGATCATTGAGATGTTACTCAGACTTCCTGGATTTCTCATGTGGTGTAAATAATCTCCCAGGGTAACCATCACTGTCTCTGTTCGGGTATTTTTCACATTTTCAGACCGCCTGTTCCAGTTTGTCGCATCCTGTGGTGTCTGTGGTTTTTATTTACTCATATCTATACTTAGGTGTTTTGCATTAAAAATGAAGACAGCTGAGGAATAACGGAGCCAAGATGCGGAAGAAGCAGTACATCCAACATGGCAACGTGACAAGGGCGCTTCGGAAACCTACGGGTGACGTCACTCATGGATTTACCTCAGAGTTTCAGTCTATCTCATCTGTAATGAGTTCCAGTGCAGAACTCTAATGTTTAACTTGTTTGCTAAGTTAGTTTGGACTCCATTTAATTAGGCCTCCTCCTGCCTCCCTCTCCCGCGAGGCCTCTGAAGTCAGGTTGACTCAACCTTTTGGCTGCTTCACACGCTCAGCTACATCTTGTGATGGCCTCGCAACAGTCTTATGATATTAAAATTTAAAGTTATGCATAATTATCAGCGTGGTGGCTTTGATTGACAGGTGGGTGAAGTTACAGGAGGCTTGTTTAAACACCCAGACTTCATTCAGCCGGCCTAAAGTTCACAGGCGACCCAGATCTTTGCTCTTTTCTGGAGAAGCAGGACTGACGAGATGGCGATGACCAGAGCCACCGCACACTGAGCTTCATACACGCTCTCCAGAAACTTGTGACGTCAAATAAATTTTAAAGAGATTTTATTCTCATAGGTCTTTTTTCAGGCAAGATATTTGGACTATCAAAACAGGAAACACTCTGCTGCATTATATAGAGCTGAGCTTGTTCCATGCTTCGTAAAATGTCATCATTACTGTTAATATTTCCATCTGTGCTTTGATAAGTTAAAGCATCTGCTGTGAATATTCATAATATGAATATTTTGATATCACTGTGATAGATGTTTTCTCTCTTTGTGATGATAATTTCATTATGTGATGCAATATTGTTTATTTGTGGTGTAGTAATCACACACAGGACAGGAAATGGTATTTCAAATGAATATCCGTGATTGGATTGAACAGGAATACTCCACTCTCCCTCTCACTGTGATGAATAATAATAGAAAGTAAAGAGAAAGAGAGTTCTATCTCCAAGTTGTGCAGCCACTAGATGTCTGGATGTGAGACAATGACATCTCCACAACGATAACTCACTCACTGATCACCTCGCCTGTTAACTTCCTGCCTACAGTACATCCCAACCCACATCCACCATTACAGCCCGACTTTCCCTCCACGCTCTGAGGCCTATAATCGGCTCTGTTAGCCTAGTCTGGCTAATGCATTATAAAAGCTCCCCTGGCCTTGGCTTATCCTCTGACAGCGCTTACAGATTCACACCTACATGTTGCAACACCATGTCCTGTACATGCTGAGAGCCTTGGTGAGAGCACAGTTGACACCCACGGACTGACGGTGTCCTGGGTGAAAATAGAGAGAACAGTGGAGCGCTGACAGAGAGGAAGGCAGAAAAACACAGAGGAGGAATTTTCTGTCATAAGACAAAGCAGCAGCAGAAAGATTCACAGAGACGTTTCTAGGTGAGTCCGTGTTTGGATGCAGATTTGAATAGAAAGAGTCCTCATTACATATTCATGTTCTTAAAAAGAGCTCTAGCTCCCACTGAAGACGCTGTACTCATGTACTTTGAATTTATTTATTTAGCTACAAGGCGGAGTTACACAATTCAAATAATTAAGAGTCTTCCATGTTTCTCCACCAGGATTCTGTTGAGAGGTTTCCATGGCAACAACTAATCTTGTACAAATTATAGGAAGAATAGATCAAATTTTCTTGAGTAGTGACTTAGTTAGAGTTTAGTTAAAATAATCAACCGATGAAATTAATTATGACTTTATATACATGTTAAATATCATGTCAGTGGTGACATTACTTTGTCAGGGTTAGAAGCTCTGCTCACATTTCAGTTCAAAAATTATAAGCTATTAGTGTATTTAAATATTTCGTGATGGCTTTTTAACATTTCAATACCATGATCAGATCTAATGTTTGATAACTGTTCAGATTAACTCTATTTACAGAATACAGTATTCATAAGTACAGGGGTCTTCAACCAAGGGTCCACGACCCCCAGGGGGTCTGCCAATTTTCACCAAAATAATGGTGAATGTGAGGGTGCAGATCATTAGGAAACTACAAACAGCAGAGGTATCAACACTCCATTTGGATGAATCAGTGGACATGTCCAAAGATGCACAGCTCTTGGCATTTAATAACCAATAATAATTATGCATGATCTTTGTATCAATCATAAACACATATAGGCTCATAACCCAGTATATAAATAGGTTAATAAGCTGAAATAAAAGTTAAATAAAGTAAATATAAAAGTTATTATAGGCCAAACACATTTTAAAAAATTAATTACATGTAGGGGTTCCTGTTCTGTTTGTCTGTCATCCAAGGGGTCCTTAGTCTGAAAAAGGTTGAAGACCCCTGCATAAGTATGTTTGTTAGTGTGTAGTCGCCTGATAATAAACATAAGTTATTAAAAACACTGGGACACTGTAAAAACTTAATAAAGCTATATGTTGATAAACTTGTTGTTCTCTATAAATACACACTCACGTGTAAAATGTGTTGATAATTGCAACAAACAAAAAAATGACAGCAAGTTATGGAATTATCAAATAACACCTGATATCACTGAAAGTGTAGTCCAACGTTTATGAACACAAAAATTCAAATATCACGAAAAGATTCAGAGAATCCAGAGAAACCTCTGCATATAAGAAGCGAGGCTCAACACAAACACTGAACACTGACCCCCCTCAGGCAGTGCTGCATTTAATGCCCACTTGATAGCAGCCATTATCAGTAAACACAGTTTATCACTGAACCTACAGACACGAGTTAAGACTCAAGAATGTGGTCTGACTAGTCCACATTTCAATTGTCATTTGTTTTAGGAAATCATTGACGTGTCCTCTGGGACTAACACTGATGTTTTAGTACTTTTATCACTACTTTGCATCACAGATTGCTTTGTCCTAAATTGTGTAAATTGTGTGTATTGCTCTCTATTGCCTTTTCCTACTGTTTAAACCCAGGTGACTCTGAGGAAATGACTCAGGAGCACTGTTTATCCTGCTGATAAACAGAAGGAACCATCTGTAATCTTCACAAAAGCAACGTTAAATGACATGCCTTTCTCTTCAGGATGAAGCCCAGGTGCCTCCTCTCCACAGTGGACAGACTTCCAACCATCAGTGAGATGCAGGAGAGCGACATAGAGGACGGAGACCTGGACTGTTCCTCACACACTATGGAGTCTTATCTCGATTCCATCAAGGAGCTCTCCCAGCCGGCTCCTTACCCTCTCCACGGGCCCCTCAGAGGTCACCGCCGCTGGATGGAACGCACATACAGAAGAGACAGGCCTGCAGCTCCATATGTATTCTCAAATTCCTCGATGATATACACACCCTGGATCCCAATTGATCCATCAGATGTGTCAATTACTTTAACCGATCAATCAAACTTGGACTATTCACTACGTTTTAACCAGAACCTGCTGGACAGGTTGATAGGACAGTCCCTGTTTGCCGGCCTGGTGTGAGCCAGAGGTAGGATTAACAGGATGAGCATATTCATGACTGGATTTACTCCCTGCAGCATGGTTTCACATCAGCTCTATGTTGCATGATTCATTTATGTGTAACTGAGTGCAGCCACTTTTCTAAAGTGATATGAATTCCCTTTGAAGTGCTAAATGAGTGCAACACATGAAACAAAAGATGAAAAAGGAAAAAAAATATCAAGGGCAGAACAAACAAATGAGCAGAGCCTGCCTGAGGTGTGAGCCAACTAAGTTGTTGCAGACAGCCCCTCAGCCACCAGGGGGCCCCCAAACAAACTGAAAGTCTTTGGCCGTAGTCGAGTAGTTCATAAAATAATAATCATAATAATAAAATCACCTCCTATGTCCTTTCCTCAACACTTTTTCTCCCTTTTTCACGAAGGAGGACGTCATGAGGACAAGGAAAGATAGGAAGGTGAATTCATGACTCAGGAAACACATCTGTGTCTGTGGTGCCCAGAGAATCTGACTGCACTTACACTAAACTATGTAATTATGTCACCGCAGATGTTATTGGCATGTCTGCAGTGAAATGTTCAAAAGATTAAAAACAAAAAACACATCTTACACACTTCTCCATGTGTGTTCTTTCTGTGTCATTTCATGCAGGATATATATATATATATATATATGTATAAATTGTTGCTCACACTCACACTCCTGTCCACTCACACATACACACGCACATTAGCAAGTCATGGCAAAAGATGGATGATTAATGCTCAACAATATCTCTATATCAGGACGATCTGCAAGACGATAGAGAAGGTTTGACCGTCACACTGATATTAATGTTTTATATTCATTTGAATAGTCAGGATCAACACAAAAAATGTTTTTGGCCACTTATGCATTCCAGTTACAACTGTCAACAGACTCCAGTCTGTTCTACAGATAAACTACAGACGTGTAGAGGGACATCACACTTCATGTTTGAAGTTTTTAGATCATTAGTTCTTTCTCATTTGTCCACATGAGCTCTTCCTCTCGCTCTCTCTCTGCTGCAGTCTGCATCACATTTTAAAAATTAATTAATGTGTTGTTTTTTTTATAATGGTTGCGAGTGTCTCCATTTTGTTGCTGCCACAAGGCATTGTGGGATAGTATTATCTCCCTTCCTATCCTGTGCTAAAGGAGATAAGAAAGGAAGCAGTGTATCACCTTTCCTTAACATTTAGAGAATCTGAGCAGCTCTTATCGTGGCTGACGCATAAATACTTCTGGATCATTTCACTCAGTGAGGAGCCAAAATAGATCTGATTTTCGACCCTGAGTATGGAAGATTAGTAAAAGTAAATACAAACTAGGTGGCACTGACGCTGAGCCAGACAGACTGAAAATGTGAAATCTTTGTCCTGATCTGAACTAAATGAACTAAATCAAGCTAAGAAGTGAGATACAATGCACATTAATAAATGTAATTCCTTTGTTTGTATGCATGCATACGCGCTATGTCACTTTATTTCTTTGATTTGTTTTAATGTAGGCAACAGACACTAAAGCACTTTCATTACCTCACACTGTACGAATGTGTGTGCAGTATCCTGTGGACATTAGCCTACAAGTTTCAGTGATATTCTGTATCTCTGAAGACATTTTGTTCATTAAAACTAAACATGACTCCAGCTTGAGAGATGACTTTGTTCCTCCATGTGTAAACATCCTGCTCTAAACACTGCTGTTTTGAGGCTACGATTTGTGCATCTACTTTTAGTTTCTTTTTCCCTGAAGTTCTGTGACCATGTGGAAAGTGTCTTGGCATGAGCGTCCAACTAACATGTGGTGAGGGAGAAACGGAGCAGAGCGACTCCCCCCGGAGACGTTTCTGCAGAAGAAAAGAGTCTTATTCTAACTGACCCCAGATTGCTCTCACACATTGTGCAACAGTGCATACGTCAAGCAGACAGAATGTAAAAATGGATGTGTTCCTCAGAAAGAACCAATATTCCATATTCCCAAACAATAGCCTGACTCATGTACCATTAGTAAGTTAATGGTGCGCAGATAAGAAAAGACTTAAGAGCTATAACTTTTAGTGCTGTCTCAGCAATGCGTCTGTTGACAACCTTGGATTTCCTTTTAATTTAATCTGCAGTGACGTTGAGGTGCAGATATCATATCATTCTGCAAAACTCATTAAATTACAAAAGGAGTGAGTCACTGTGAGCGCTGCTCTGCAATAAGATATATTGCAGCGTGTCAGAGAAGTGATATAAAACAGATTTGTTCTAGTCGATTCAAAGTTTTGCTTGTAATATTCCTAAGACCCACATGATGTGTAAACACTCTGAAGTGTGGCTTAAAGAAACACAGCCGAAGAGAAATGTCAGAAGATGCAGAGATCTCTGCACTGAGTTAATAATATCAAAAGAACCCATCTAACAACTACAAATCTGTGTGAAACTGGCTGCCAGGCTCCAGTCTCGACATGCACAGAGGGAAAACAGGAAATGTTCAAGTTGGAGGGATGGATGACTTCTAATGTCGACTCGCAATCAAACAAACAGTCACACTCTGTTTACTTAAACTGAAGTTATTATTTCACAAGAATGATTCAACAATGAGATCAATCTGAGCGGGTCAACAATTCTCAGGTCGCAGTGTATGAAAGAGTTCACTCTTGAGGGAAACTGTCTTTTTACCCCTCAAGTGCTTCACAAATAGTGTGCAGATGAGATTTTTTTTTGCTGCTGCAACAGAAAACAGCATCGATGACAGTGTTGAGTGAACCAGAACATTAAAGTTGCAGGCATTGAAACTAAAACCAAGACAGTCAGCTTAAAGATGCTAAAAAGCTGCGTAGAACTGAGGGGAACTGAGAAGTAGGGTGATCATTTCCTCCTGGTTCGAGTGATACACCTCACATTACATACAGTCATTTATGTTAAAGTGGTGTAAACTTTAAGTAAATGTAAAATATTTTTTAATATGAGCTTCACCATCAGAGTATTGAATAAGATGGTTGGAACAGTGATCACTGAACTTATTCACAGTTGGTTAGAGCAGTCCTAAAAAGATACAGGAAAGAAGCCCAGGAGGAACCACTCACATTGACGATAAGTCAAACCAGCTTGTACAGTAGCAGAGTCCTGCAACTTATATACACTAACTGAATGCAGCTGTAAGAGCTACTGCAGTTACTGTACATACCTTTATTTTGGTAAAATGTATTGTAATTACATGCTACTTGTGTTCTGATGTTTATTTAAGTCTAAAAGTCTCTGTAAACGTTTAATAGTAGATAGACGAGGTGATGTTTCTAGTTGCTGATATTCTGTTTGAAATCACTGAATACAGTTCATGACACATGATGGTGAGGCAGTTTTTAGTGGTCAAAGAGAAAGGCTGTGAACAGGCGTGGTCAAATCAAATCAAATCAATTTTATTTGTATATCCCAAAGTCACAAAGTACATTTGCCTCAGAGGGCTTTACAATCTGTACAGGGACTGACACCCTCTGTCCTAGACCCTCGGTTCCAGTGAGGAAAAACTTGCCCACAAAAAACCTTTAACAGGGACAAAATGTGGAAGAAACCTCAGGAAGAGCCACAGAGGAGGGATCCCTCTCCCAGGATGGACAGACGTGCAATAGATGTCACGTGTACAGAACAAATCAACAGAAACATACTGTACAGATCCAATGAATGGTATATGGTAGCAATAATGACGGTAGTAATATATGTAGTGGGCGTCATGCAGGACCACAGCAGCAGCCACGATCCACGAGAACCTGCTGGACGACAGAGCACAGAAACTCCAGGGAAGTTTGGTTAGTAACATGCATTAATGAGACATGTCCACAGATGGAGAGAGAGAGAGAGAGAGAGAGAGAGAGAGAGAGAGAGAGAGAGAGCGTTTTCAGTAAAGGGAGATTGGGGGACTGCATCTTCAATCAATACCGTGCCTGACTAGGCATAACCCTGAAAAAGACAGACACAGACAGAGAGAGAAAGAGAGAGAGAGAGAGAGAGAGAGAGAGAGGGGAGGGACACTCTAGTCCTATGGCAGCATAACTAAGGGATGACCTGAGCCAGCCCTAATTATAAGCTTTATCAAAGAGGAAAGTCTTAAGTCTACTCTTAAATGTGTTGACCGTGTCTGCCTCCTGAACCCAGAATGGTAGTTTGTGGTGCTAATAATATGTTGAAATTATTTGGAATGTCAAATGGAGCCACGAGAGTTACTAATGGACCGGCTTGAGATAAGTTTACTCATTCAAGTTCCCCCGAATTGTTGAATCATGGGTGTGAAAGGCTCACTGCCACGAGGGTTCTCTCAGCACAAAGACTCAGAGTCCAAAACCTGTTTCTTAGGAATTTTTATTGATTTCGGCTTATGCCATTAGTTTTAGACACACTCTGCAGCCGTTTGCAGGCCTCTTGCTGCCGTCTGCTGTGTGTCTCACGACTTCTGCCCGTACCGCTTTCTTTGGTCCAGCACGCTACTGTGTTGGAAAGAGGGAGAGTGATTAGACAGCTAGCTACAGGTGTGCTAATCACCTCCACTGGTGCCGCCCTCCTGAGCCCCCTCCACACCTCTCTCCTGCAGCTGATGCACCATGCCCCCCTCCACAATGGGGTTTTCATAAGAAGACTAAATCAAGTTTATGGACACAAGTAAAAGAAAAAAAAAATTGAAAAAAATTGAAAACGAAAAAACTAGATCCATTTTGAGATTAAATGATTTTCCATCAGGCACCTGGTGGAAATTTACAAGAAGAGAAACTGTTGACTAACAGAAACAGATGTCCTTTTGGGTGCATTTTGAGGACAGCAATTTCTGGTTCTTCTTTTGTACTCGATTATTGTACAAATGGGAGGACACTTCCAAGAGATGCTCTCATTCACTCCACAATTCCCCCGATTTCACCTCCTTTTTGTACGATACAAGTGAAGTGAGACTTCATGTTCTTGTGCTTCAGCAGGCAACTGACAACACAGTGCTAAACATGACAGCGCTTACTACTATGTAGCCAGATGCCTGTTTCCTGAGAGCACACCTATTGGTTGTTGAACATCGCTATTTGCACAAGCAAAAACTAAAAAGGATAATATTTAGCATGTTTGAGCATGTTGGCTCACCAAGACGAGAAAATAACTGACTGACTGAGGTTTTATCAAGAGGTCAATCAGTTCTGTTCATTAAAATCTGGATCCAGCAGCATGTTGGTTTAGCACTAAGGCTGGTCGCAGAGGGAGACAGCTAGCCCGGCTCTGTCCACAGGTAGCACAATCTGCCTTGCAGTACCTCTAAAGCTCACTTATTAACATGTTTTACAGTATGTCAAGTCTCTGTATCATCTGTACAATCGTGGAGTGTGAAAGTGTCAAGTTGTGGTTTTACTATTCATTTCTTGGCATGGCTCAGTGACTCCATGTCTGTTAGTTTCCTGCCAACCTCATGTTGACAACATGACTCTTCCCCTGCTTTCATGCTAAGCTATGCTACTTGCCTTGTGGCTGCAGGCAGTGGTATATAATTTCTTATCTAACTCTGTGTAAAAGAGTGAAAAAGTGAAAATTACAAAAACAGAATACAAAGTAGGAAAGTAAGGAATACAAAGTTCTATGACAGCCCATGCAATCCCTTCTAGAAAATGGTGTCATTGTGTATCTGTCTACAGTTTTTCCTTAAAACGTTCCCTGCACTTACCCACTCTTGTTGTGGTGACTTCATATCTTATTTCCATTTATTTAAACTGGTGTATAAGTTCTGTATTTGAATTCTGTTAACTGAAATATTCTTCCAAGCACTACGTCCAAAGGCTGAACAGGGTCAATTTACGTGTACAGTTATGTTTAGTCTTTACTTAGCTGATGCTTTTATCCAAAGAGACTTACAAAAAGGGAAAAAATCAAGGTACAGTGCGACAAGGACATAGTGCGGCAATAAGTCCTACTCACATAGAACCAAGTGACAGTTCTAGAGGATTTTAGATTTATTCTGTCCAGTTGTTGGTAGTGTTGTAGAGGAGGTCCTCTTTGAAGAGCTGGAGGTCTTCAGGAGGTTTTTGAAGGTAGAGAGGGACGCCCCTAATCTGGTAGGAACTGGCAGTGCTTTCCACCAACAGGGAACAACAGACAAGAAGAGTCCAGGTTGTCCTGGAGTGCAACGGTCAGGCGGTAACATATGCCTGTGTAAGGGAAGTCAGGCTTCTAACCGGTTTTAACAGAGGACATCACATTTCACCAATCTTCTGGTTGTTCCGGGGTCAGGTCTAAAAACTAGAGGTGATTGCACCTTTTCGATCAGGGCCCCCCTTGACTCTGGAACGACATGCCCGAGCTGATAAAGCTACGTTTACACGTCTAAACAATTACTTTAAAATTGAAATTATTACTAATTATTCATATTATAAATACTAAAATATGTAGAATAACTAATCATTAATTATCTTTATATTCTGAGCATGGTCAGAGTGGACGCACAGGGAGTCCCGTGCATGGGCGGACTGGGACAAAAAATCGGCATTTTGGACCAGAGCAGCCCACAACATCACCCCCCCCACCCCCCACCCCCCCCACGGGCCCAGTCCGTCCCTGGTTCTGTGTTTGCTTTTGTTTAGGCCCTCTGGTGGAAGAAAGTTTGGGTGCCCAAAAACCTGACTCGGTCACTACGTCTAAATTTAACACAAAAGTTCTGTTTGACATTAAAATTTGATCTAATTTAATCAAATTTATAAAATGCATGTGAAAACAACATCTGCTGCAAATACAGATACAATCTGGTGCAGATTATCGAGTACTGAGAAACATATGTGTGTGCATTAGAGTCCATAGACTGAATGGGTGGTGGATTACTGTGTGCTTCATTGGGTCTTTTTTCACAGTAAAAGTGGCGTTGAAGGTTCAGCGTGTAAGATTTGGGCTCTTAATTTTCAAAATAAGGCTGACATGGAATAGTGTGATGTGAGGAGATTACAATGTAGCGATTACACTACTAGATGCTACAGCAACAGCTGGAAACTGTTTATTCCAGGTCTAAAAGGCATTTCCGGTTTGCCTGTGTTTGGTGAATAAATAAAACAAACTCTGCAATCTGATAAAAATTATATAACTCTGTTATTGCAAATGCGACTGGATACTATGTCACCTGTCAAAATCCATCATTTTTATGATTAAAAGACATTAAATACCCCATCAAAATGAGCTGTTTGAATATAGTTAATAAACCCCAGAGTTAGTGTGATCTCGTCTTTGTGCTCAGGTTTACAAGCGGGCGATTTTACAATCAGAGAACAGCTCTTCACACTCAGTGCTTTGCCATTGGGAGTTTGTGATGTTTTCAATAGACACATAAAATTGAAATGTGATGATCTGAGGAACTGCTGGTCTATAATGCGCTGTACAATCATATTGGCTTTGAAATAAAGTTGTTAATAAAAAGGAGATTGCACTGTGACTTTCATTGTTTTCCATCGTCAACTAAGAAACTGCAGTAACAATAGAGACAAGGGGGCCAAATAATTAAAGCAGAGAGAGAGTGACGCCTAATGAGTTGACAATAGTGCAAAATTAAAGCGTTGTCATTTGTTTTTTTCTTTTGCTGCAATCACACTCTGCAGGACGCAGCTGAGAAAACCGAATAAACCAGAATAAATCCCAAATTGTTCTGAATCTGGGATTATTACAGAAGGTTTGCGGTGCATGGAGGACATGTGCTGTCCTCACATGACCCTCCATGGGGTTAATTCATCAAGGCGGAGAAAAAAAAGTGACAAAGCCTGTTTTGAATTAACTTCAACTGCCACTCAAGACTCAAGCTGTTCCACTAACTCCTATTAGGTCTTGTTGATGTTAACTGGAACTAGGCTTCAACAATCTTGCATTGCATGCACTTACTGAGCACATAAAAAGTCCAGAACAGTTGATCATAAACAATCACAAAAAGAACACAAAATGAGAGTGGTGTTAAACCCTGCTGAAGGAACTGTATGAGAAATGTAAAGAAGTTATCACCCTTTAACAAGGTGACAGAGACAACATAAATGCAGACAAACTAAATGTGCAAATTATACAAGCCTGTTCTCAGTCAGTAAATATTCTGATCACTAGATGCAGTGTGACCAGTAGGATAAATAATATCAGAAGTATGTTTAAAACTATGGAGTGTCTAACTTAGCAGAAATGACGCCATTAGTCAATCTCTATAACTACATACATCCATTATCTGTAACCGCTGATCCTCATCAGGGTCATGGGGGCCTGGAGACTGTCCTAGCTGACATTGGGCGAGAGGCGAGGCGCACCTTGGACAAGTCGTCAGTTCATCACAGGGCACATAGAGACAGACAACCATTCACACTCACATTCACACCTATGGACAATTTAGATTTAGTCAGCAATTAACTTGTTAAATGCATGTCTTTTCATTGTGGGAGGAAGCAGGTGTTCCCGACAAGAACCCATGCAGACATGGGGAGAACATGCAAACTCCACACGGAAAGACCCCAGAACCAGGAACCTTCTTGCCGTGAGGCGACAGTGCTAACCACTGCACGACCGTGCTGCCCCCAGTTTATAACCAGTTATTGCAATTTTGTTTTATGACTGTTGATATAGTGCACCCGAAAGCATTACTCTAACTGTTGCGAAACATTATTCTGTAAACAAAGATCCTCACCACTTCTGATATAGCTGATCCTAGCAGCAGCATCTCTAACCTCTTTAGCAGCTGCCGTTGTTGTTTTTGCATAAACAGTCACTCACATCGTTATGCACACTATGTGTTTAACCACACTTGTGGCTCATATGGCTTTGCTCAAAGCCTGGCAAGATGGATTCTCGTGTGAAGAGACAACATGTGAGTCCAGCTTCCGAACAAGGTTAAAGACCCTTGTAGGACAGATTTTGTAACTATTCCAAATCAGGCATTCCGGTTATGTTGATCAGAAGTTAACACACACACACACACACCCCCCAGCACTCGCTGGCTACTCACACGTCCGCACAACCATCGAACAATGCCTAATTTGGGCCGAACACGGCCTAAACACTATGTAGGACCATGATCCACAGGGTCGTTGAATATGTCATCATGTCATAATGCTTGTCCAGCAGCATAAGTTACCTTGGCTACTGAGAGGGATTCCCATAAGCCCCTAAATAGAATGGATCTCTCACTTAAATGGTAAATGGACTGTACTTATATAACACCTTTCTAGTCTTTTGACCACTCAAAGCGCTTTATGCGCATTGACTGCCATGCAAGGTGCCAACAGCTCATCAGTTTGAGGAGCCAAACACTCACACACATTCACACACCAATGGCACAACCTTCAGGAGCAATTTGGGGTTCAGTATCTTGCCCAAGGACACTTTGACATGCAGACTGGAGGGGATTAGTGCACGACCCACTCTGCCTCTGAGCCACAGCCGCCCCAAATGACACTTGTCAAAACAAGCCAGTTTTTTCCGTTATACACCTTGATGGCGTAACCTCAGACCTCACAATTTGGTGACTCATCTCTTTTTGTTTGCCCACACCACAAAAATTATCTCACATCAGCTCTTAATGCTCCCAGCTTAATAACTTAATAACAGAGGTTGTTTTCTCAAAACTGATCTGCTGGATTGATAATAGATGGTCCTGTTATTCAGATCTTCTTGTTGGATCCCATGGCATTTATGTCTATCTATTAATTTTTTCTACCTAGCCATTTCCTGTAACTGCTTATCCTTATCTGGGTCACAGTGGGCTGGAGTCTGTCCCAGAGGCGGGATACACCCCAAACAACCATTCACAAAAACTCCTTCTTGCTGTGAGACGACCTCATTAACCACTGTGCTGCCCACATGAACAAATATCTTGAACAGATTTTAAAGATCTGTAAAGTTCACACCATTCACAAAATTTATCGTCTCAGTCTGACTGATCTGACCGATGTTGATTCCTTTACATTTAAAGTCCAGCACCTTCTTTACCTGAAATGTGTTCAGGCTGCAGCACCTGGCAAAGCGCTCACATGAGTGGCGTTTATATGTTGTGAAACCCTGCGTGGAGTATGGGAACGTTTTTCACATGCAGCGAGTTGTTCAGTCATGACTGGGAGGATACTTGCCGCGGCATGTACCGTCAGCTCTATACGCTATGATAAATACAGGAAGCAGGAGCTGACTCAACGCATGCGTTAAACCATTATCCACAGGGAAAGTGTTTCAGCAACGTTCCACAGAACAGGTGGTGGTCTTCTGTATGTTGGACCTCTTCCATCCAACTTCCTCCCCACCGCACACATCCTCCTACCAACCACGCATACTTGACCCCAGTGACAGCTCAGTGTGTCACGGTTTTGTGGTTTCCAGTAACTGTTAACATGCATGGAGAATGTCGAGGAAAACACATGACAGAATGATGAACACTTTCCTGTGCATAAACTGAAGTGTAAATTAGTTTATAGTCATCATAACAGATATGATTCTTCATCTACATACAGAATGTAAAACAAGTCTTCAGGCTTCACTAACAGCATTGCACAATACAAAGTAAATCCCCAACATCGTCCTGCCTGATAAAACCCAAAGCCTCACTTTTGGTCAGAAGAACTTTTTTTTAGTTGGCATGATGCCACAGACAGTATGGTTTATTTAGAGTTTGGTTTGTCTGGACATGCCCAGTTATGTATTCATCATCTCTGTATACGTTATCACTTTGTCACATTTAGTCAGAAATCCACTTAAGGAGCACATTTGCTTTCCCTTTGCTGTCTTCTGAGCACATTCCAGAGTGAGTTTGGAAATTCCAGGTTTGGCTTGACGGGAAAAGAGTCGTGGGCAGGCCCACTGCAGCTCTGTCTATAAAAGGCACGGAGGCTGCAGCAACTCCTTACTCACTACTTTTCTCAACCTCGCAAAAGCTCAAGCTCTCTTTTTCTCCTTCGAGGGATCTCTGGACTTTTTTTTTGACTCTCAACGGAAAAAAATGGCCATGTCACAGAAAAGCTGCGCTCTTCTGCTGGTCTTTGTGACTGCAGTTTGCGTTCAGTTCTACCAAGGTGAGTTAAAATACAGTTTATAATGGTCAAAGTTGGATTGTAGGATGTGTGAGACAAGGATGAAAAACACTGTGATGATGCATCAGATGTTGTTAAAACTATAACTTGGATAAGGGTACATGCCTAACTTAAAAAAAATGTTTTCTCTGCAGCTCATGCTGGAGTCATTCCTGGACGCTGCTCGTGTCTGCATACAGTGAAGTTCGTCAAAGGCAACATTTCTGATTTTCAAGTCCTTGAAAAGCGACCTGCATGCAACAGAATCGAATTATTGTAAGTTTGGACACGCCGTTAAAGATCTGCTGATTTATAAGGTTTTCATAAGGTTTTCAGTCGTGTTGATCCTTAATTATTGTTTTGTATTTTTTAGTGTAACCCTGAACAAGGCGGATAACACCACAGATAAAATCTGCTTAAACACAGACGGAAGGCTGGCCAAGGCTTTTCTGGGATGCTGGGAAAGGTAAGTTACACCCAACATCACAGCTTAGCTGGCACACAATAACATCACCTTCAACTCTTTAAGAAAAACTAAACATCTCGGATGAGGTAGTTGGTGCTGGCTGTTCTTTTATGCTGCTACATTTCTAAACTGAAGTACCATTTTTGTAACGCTACACATCAGCTCCCACTTTGGGCCATCCAAGCTTAAATCTGCACAGTAATTCATGTCTTTTCAAAAAGGCAAAGACTGTCTGATTTAGCACAGTTTTCAGGAGAGTTGGGGCAGAAAATACCACCACTTAAAAAATATTTGATTTGGCTCCAAGATGGAGATTCAGAACATATCTTGTGGAGCCAAAACTCTGGCAGGTTTATTCTGATTTTATTAATCTTTCCACAAACAAGAAGGTTTGATCACAGGGACGTTGGCTCAACACATCTAATCACACATTAACAATGACTTGTTGCACAAACCTCCAGATGTTTTGTGTTAGCCCCTCTGGCCTAATACCAGTTTTTCTTCCTCACTCTTTTCAGCATAAACAAAGACGAGAGCCGTAAGATGGAGTGCATCAACAGAAAAAGAAAGGCTGAGTGAACGCTGAAGAGAGGGGGAGAGGCCTGACTGGGGAGGAAAGTTATCTGGACAGAAGTCCCGCAGGTGACATGAAGACTGAGCACACAAATCTGAGAATGCTGAGAGTGGAGCTTTCACTGAATTCCTGCACTGGAGAGGATTGGGAAATGACAGCGAGAGGGGCAGAGCAGTGGGAGGGGAAATGATTAACAGCTAGGAGGCAGCAGAGAGGGGGGGGGGGGTTTATGGAAGTTAGGGGAAAGATAAATGTAAAAATATGTACACTGTATATGTACTATAGCAGCGAGACTGTGTGAGAAGGCCACTTGAAATGCACATGCATTTATTATATCTTATTTGCTTAACATCAATATTATTTATGTTTCTTTATTTATTGTGAATATTTTTTTATTTTTCAAATGTGAGTAAAGCAAATAAAGATGATTTTGATACAACTCCATGCTTTCTGCTTGTTTTTGTTGTTGTTTTTTGCAGCTATCCTCTGGCAAAAAACAAGAAATGTGAATTCCTCTGTGATAAAAAATGACTGCCATTTCTTAACCCTCGTAATGAAACCTGTGGCACACCACCAGCATCTCTGCAGCTGAGCCGAGCATCAAAATAAAAACAAACAGTTATTACTCTGCCGCAAAGACACAGCTGGCACTTGAGGACACTGAAGTGACTTTGTTGCAGGGAGCGACAAATTAATTGTTATCACAGAAAAAACGCTTTCTCCTCGGGGAGAAGGGGGAGCTTTGCATGATAACAATTAAATGATGCCTGTGAGAAAATCTGGCCACAGCTGTTTGCAGCAGCTGCAGTCCAGATGACAGAGAGGAGATGGATTCCTGATAGCGTCTCGTGACTCGTCCGAGGTGAAACGTGATTAGCTATGACTGTTGACATTTTTTTTAAAATCCTTCGGCCTGTAAAAACAACAAGGGAACTATCTTAAAGTCGCACTGAAATTTCATGGACAACATACTGCTGCTATCGTGATGAGAAAACCATATTTCTCTTGATATTCAATGTTCTTGAGGGAGTCATCCTAAAGGGAACAATAAAGTGCAGTTTAAGTCTAAGTCTATATTTGGACATGTTTGTGGAAGCAGCATCCTTCAGACCTGTTAGAAACATCATTGCTAGAAAATGTGTGATTAGTTCCGCAATGAGTTATTGATTGGAACATGTCATAGCCCTGTATGTCCTGCGAACTAGACTCCTAATGGATCACATAGTGTTACTGCCCCATGTCCATTTACAAAATTCAACATTTGAGATGACCATATCTAGATCTAGGGAGATAAGAACTACCCACAAGACCCAGCAGAATTCAAGATTTTTTCGTTGCAATACCCCGAGTGGCTACTGGACAACATTGGTAGCGAGGCCGAGTGTTGCTGGCCAATCAAGATGTTCAGTTTGTATTCCACCTGGAAAGAATAAAACTAGCAAACTAGGCTAAATAGCTTCAGCTACATTTGTGAATGTCAGCAGAACATTAAGAGCAGGTAAAAAGTCTGCTGTTGTGAGTCTTCACACATTAATCCAAGATGGTTACACCATTTGCTTGCCTTGGTGCTAACGGTGTATTGGTCTGTTCTCCACCCAACTTCAAACCCTACCAAGAGAAGTTTCAGAAGCCTCCAGACTTCAACTTGCTCAGATTTGGTCATTTTGCTAAATATGCTACATAGAAGTATGTTTTTTCCCTTTTGGCTGTTTCTATGATCGGAAGTTTGCGGATTGGAATGTTACGTTGTGAAAATCGACTGAATTCTTTGTGCCATTTCTGTGTCTGACTTCTAGTTCTAGCTGTTGTGAGCAGATTGGCGCGGGCTGATCACGACGTCCATCGGCCAGCTTCTGGGACACTTCTGAAATGGCAACAGCTGTGTTTAGCTCCGGCCGTTGGAATTTGGCCGTAATTTAGCTACGTTCGTTCCGTTATGTATTTGTTGCGGGTGGTTTTGCCAACTTGACACACCCTGTGGCCTTCATGTAACCCTGCATCATTCAGAAAGCGAAAGCGACAATCGAAGGGTAACAGATAACTTTTTTTCACATGATTTCAACATCTGATGAGAGTCATGGGAAAACAACACTTGGTACATTGGGATTCAAATCTCGACATGTCATGACACAATCTCAGAGTCCCATGCTTTCAATTGGTAGAATGAGAGAGAACAAAGAGAGATTTTTCACACAGTCTAAGTGATGGCAACTGACACAGTATTTTTACTGGGACTATAGTCCTAACACTTTTCAGTTTCAAAGTCATGACAGTCAGCCAGAGAGGGTATTTTATGCCTAACTACACCATTCATCTTATTTTCTGTATCTACACCAACAGCATCACTGACGACTTGAATCATTTCTCACACGTTATATGCTCATCACAGCTAAAGGCAACACACTTATCCCCCCGCCTGTCTGTCGATGAATGCTACCATGGTAATGCTGAGCGGGTTATCGCTCAGCCAGGGCCCCCACCTCTGCCCTTCGACCACGCAGGCTTCCTTTGAGTGATCAGCTGAGCCAACACATCTTGATTTTTGACCATTAACTTTGCTGGAGAGATAAAGTTTGCTGGAGAATATCAGAGCTGCTGCAGATTCACTCCAGGGAAATCAGAGCAGGCCTGGTCCGGGTCAGAGCATGAGAGTGTGGGAAAGAATAGATCCTCGATAAAGCCTGCTCCTTCTCTCGGTCCTGAGGCTGTGCTCGACCAGTTTAGCCGTTCACACATACACACACAGATATAAATACAACAAACACATGTTAAAATATAAGCTACATACCAAAGTCCCTTGGGTACCAAACAGCGGGGCCTCCTCCACACTGAGCCACTGCCGGCCTGTTAATGGACATTAAGCAGTACTTGTTCACTGCTCTGCCACGACATGACAAACAGTAAGCCCTTCAGCATCGGCTGACCGAGGCTAGAAAACACATAAACCTCAGCCAACTGCTGACACTTCGCCAACCTAATGAGAAAAACCTCTTCTGAGCAGCAATAAAATCAGCTATATTTAAATAGCTGCCATCACACAGGTCTCAACTGTAACACACTGCACCATATGAACCACTGTTTGTAATATTACATCACACACACCCATTATTATCCATACATGTCAAGATAAAGAAAGATATTTCAAAGGCCTAAGGACTGAGCCAGTTTGGTTCCCTGAATAAAGCTTGACGGGAAAATTAATTCTTGACCTTGGTAACAGTGACCTCTCATCCAGAGGTCTTTGTCAGTCGATGGAGTTTGCACAGTTGTCATGGAGATGGTTCAGATGGTGGCAAAAATGTGGTCTTGTGTTAACATAACCCGTACATACTGTTGGTGACCTCAAAACAAAAACTGAGTAAGAATGAATCAGATCTGTATCCTTAGGCTCGCCATATCGGACTTACTGATCGTCTGAAGATCAGATGACTCCTAAGAAACGCCCCTTACATTTTTTCAAGGTCACGCCTTACTGGAAACGATTTTCTCCCCCCATTCTCCTCTGTAGTTGGCAAATAACTGCTGCATGTCACTGCCATATTTTGAAAAGTTACGCCAAAGTCTTTGGGATTGGTTTTTCGATGCGTTGCACACAAGTTCTAACAATGAAGGCTGGGAGATAGTCGTTTAGAGAGTCGTGACCCCAAACAGAACAGGTCACAACATCAGCTGGGAAAGAGTCAGAGACATGGACCAGAGGATGGCTGTTATAAAGATCCATGGTGCTAAAGGCCATTAGTAAATGGGGGGTTACAGTACATCATTTTTGGGCAAGCAGTTACTATTTGGTGCCATTTGGAGGCGCCAAAGTGTTGAGTTGAAAATGTCGCACTCATAGGTCCACTCTACAGAAAACACACACACACACACACACATTGGTTTTCAGATGATTGCAATCCATGCAGATCACTAAATCAGAGTTCAGTGTTTCAAATGTCTTGGTACAATGCCAGCACACACTTTGTAATGTCATCACTGTGAAACAGTACTCATCACTGATGCGAAATCGTGTTTTTCCCTCCATTTCATGAATGTTCTAAAGCACTGGGTGAAAACAGCTGATATGTTTCATACACAGGTACATCTCATGTATCAGCATGGGTGTATATGTTTGGTTTTGATAACTGGATTAAATCTCAGCATAATATCTTTGGTCCAGGCCTGCAATTAACTTGCATCTTTATTCTCAATTAATCTGCAGATTATTTTCTTCATTAATCAATAGAAGTGGTTTGAAAATGTGCAGTGAAACAGTGAACAAATGGCCATCATAATTCCACAGAGTGTAAATGGCTTTTTTTTCACGAGGTGTTGTGTGCTGCAGTGCTTTGTGTCTGCATGTGTGTGTGTGTTGTTCTCTCCCCCAGTCAAGCTTACTATGAAGGATGACCCAAAAAAGGAGAAAATATTCACACTCAGGAGGCTGAATCTGGTCAATGTGAGTTTGAAGACAATTAATCTACATTTAAAATTGTTGCAGAATGTTTTGTTGTATCATCAGTTAAGTGAATAATTGTCTCAGCTCCAGCTTTGACTTCTTGGATATAGTCATAATAACACAAAAGCACATCTGAGAGTGGAATTATTTCATATTTCATGACATTGTCTTAGTTTAAAGCATCACTATGTATGATAATTTGTAGTTTCCTCCCAAGATGTACAGCACTGACCCTTTTAATTTCTGTTCCTTAAAACTTTGCATACTTTGTGGGAGTTTTGGCTCAAAAATAGGAAAATAAAAATCAGTCTTAACCCATGTGTGCATAGAAACAAATCAGCTGTTGCAATACGACACATTACACATAATAGTTATTTCTGGCCTGAAACTTTACCTTCTTAAACTTATTTCTTTGTATTACTTACTTCGTAAAGCTGTTTCTCCATATTCTAATACTGCTGCTACCTCTGTCTACTGCCCGACTCTGTCTCATAGACTGTATAAAACATGGATGCAGTCTCCATGATGTCCACCACAGGTTTCTGAAGAGTCATTTTGAAGCTGGGGTGTGGTGCCTTTGGCTGCTGCTGTCCTGCCTCCCCTGGCAAATCCAAAGATGGGCAAAGATGTGGATTGAAGCCTGGTTGCTCAAACAAGCCACCTGTAACAGCACCCACCTGTCAGTCAAAGCAGCCACACTGTTAATTCTGCATAACTTTAAGTCTTAATATAATGTGAACAGGTGAGTTGTATATAAATTCACTCTCAGTACAGTTGTCATGAACGGGGAAATTAGCTACAGAGACCAAAACTGTTTTTTGTACCAGGCTGTAAACATATTTATTTCTGCTGTGAAGTTGGTCATTTGAACATGGGGACTTATGGAGACTGACTCACTTCTGGAGCCAGCCTCAAGTGGACCACAAGAGGAACTGCAGTTTTTGGCACAGCTACAGAGGTTGCCACTTGGTCTGTCTGTCTTGTAAGATCAACCCCTCCTCTGTTGCTCTGAGACAGACTCTTTTTGGTTTGGTTTAACTGTCTTGAGCTGCAATAAATGACAACACAATATGCAACTGAGAGTTTCTGTGCTGTTGCTCTCTCCCTCAGGCAAACACACATGTATGGATTTAACCATAATATCATGTATATCAAGCTCTCATGTGCCATTAAAACTTTCCCATCAACTTGACTACTGAGCCATGTTGGAGCAAACCTGCATGTGTCTCCAATAATTGCCATGGAAGCTCAGGCCTGCTGTCTGTCTACAGCTCAGAGCCTGTGCTCGGGGTCTCACAATAAAACCACAAACCAGCAGATGAAAGGAAGGTTACTGTGTGATAAAAAAACCCATCTTTGCTCCCAGGGAACCTCAGGCTCGTGCATTTCTGGATCAAATTGCTCCCAAAGACACTGATCCTTAGCATGTTGCAGGCCTGAGTGAACTGCTGATCATGTTTGGCTTTGACCTCAATGAACAGTGTTTGATCCTATTGTTGGACCTCAGCGCTGGCTCGCTCTAACCCTCAGCGTACCTAAGACTCCTTTCAAAGTCTTGGGACAAGTGGTTCTCTCATGAAGATGCCGACTTTCTTCCTTTATCGATCACCGAACATGATGTATAAAGGCGCTGTCATCCTGTTGCTGGGTGTTTCAGCTGTTAAGGCACTTATTACCCAGCTCTCCCTGGCTGTCAGACCAATGGAAGCTCTGTGAAGTGATCTCTCGCCAACAAAGCAAACACTTCACTGGTGCACCGTCTCCACGCTATTAAAAGCATTCGATCTAGGGAGGCATTTCATGTTCTCACAGTTGCTGCTAATAATTTGTCAGGCACTTTGTGAAAGGCTTGCAACAAGCATGTTTAAATTTTAAACATTCTGCGGCAAGCGTAAGTCCTGAAAGGAGACTCTGCATTTTATTTCCATGATATTATGTGTCGTTCTCTATCTATTGCTTTGAAGTTTATATATAGCTTTGCGAGCGGAGGGAAAAAAAAAGAAAGACCACAGCTACTATCTCCCATGGAATAAAACGCACTTTTGTATGGTAGAACAGATAAAACCAAAGCTATGTGAGGAGCTGTCACTCGCTTCTCTGTTGTCCAACACATCCACGCCGTGCATCAGATGGAGAGAAACTTTTTTTAAAAAACACACACACATATTGTTCCTCCTGATATTTTATTAATGTGAATGGAAACTACCCAGATGCTTGTTGATGGAGCTGTCAGACAAAGGAAAAAGTGTAAATTGGCCAAACATGTTTGTGTGGTGCAATATTTATGGAGCACTGTTGGAGCAAAGGCTTTCATGTGCTCTTTCATTGCTTCAGTGGGGGTGGACAGCGAGTACGGACACTGGTTCAGTGGGAAGAGTACAAAAAAACAAAAAAAACAACAAAAAGACCAAGGAAAATATGTAAACAGCAACGTGGATCAAGACGTCTTACGTAATGAAAGCGTGACACAAGCAATGTGCGAGTCTGTTCATGTGTCTGTCACTTCCACATCCAATCCTCTCTGTTTTAGGGCGCGCGTGTGTGTGTGTGTGTGTGTGTGTGTGTGTGTGTGTGTGCATGTCAGCGAACATGCCAGCGCCTCTCCAAACCCAGGTCAACACGTCAACCGGTGTCATATCAAAACCTCGTATCTCCAAACATCTTCAGCTTTGGCGATGTTAAAGTTCAGCTCAAAATTCTATGCAACTCACTGACAAGGTGACATTTTGGAGATAGGAGCTTTTTGCTGTGTGCCGACTGTGTTGATGTTTGTATGAGTGCGTGTTCGTGACAGCGTCGTGGGTGTGAGACAGCCTGAGGCTGTAGGACGGGGTGGGGGGTTATGGGAGATGGACCTCTCTGCTATCCCAGGTTGTCAGTCATGGCTGCTTCCAACTCCATAAATAAAGGATGGTGCATCCACCATCCACCCTCTCTCTCTCTCTCTCAGTGTCGACTGGACGCCTTCCCGCTCCGCGTCGCAGGGCCGCACACGCGCCACTTGTCATTTTAAGTGCAGAAGGGGGTAACTGCACAGGGAGTTAAAAAACACAGAGCTGGCCCCTGTGTCGATTCCATAGACTTCATAACTACTGAGTAAACACAAAGCTGCTGGCCCGTGAATGCTGAACCGTACGCCACGTTGCAAAATGAATGATGTGGCCTCATGGGATGCAGAGCAAAGATACATCTCCAAAGGATTTTTTTTTTCTTGCCCGTGTCACGCTTGGGTAAAGTTATCTGCAGCCAATCACAGCAATAATGCGCTTTCTGCTCTGCTGGCTTTTCGTAAGAGCGGATTTGGAATGATTGTTTTAATCATAGTCATAATATCCACAGTGTACACTATGCAAATAATATCTCAATCAAATAGATTGGATTTTCTTCCACCTGAGGTACCACTGGCCGGCTCTGGAGCCATGCGACTGTGCTGCATGTGGCTTTGATCTACAGCAGAGGGAGGAGGTGTGGGATGGATGGAGGGATGTGTGAAGGGGAAGCAGAAATACACACCCTGCCTGGGGATTGTTTCTGGTCACTGGTTCAGGTCCCTTGCTGCTGACGCCCTCTGTCAAGTTGTTGAGATGCAGTGTGAGATGCAGCTCAGATACTCAGACAGAGCAATACACAGGCGCACACAATCCTCTCTCTCTCTCTCTCTCTCTCTCTCTTTCTCTCTCTCTCTCTCTCTCTCTCTCTCGCTATCTCTCTCTCTCTCAGACACACACACACACACACACACACACACACACACACACACACACACACATACATTTGCGTGTAAAGAAACAAAGTGGCAAATTTAAACTCACTCTCTCTCTTTAAGCCTCTCCTTTATCTTCCTTGTTGGTGGATTTGCATGTGTTCTGCCGCTTACTGACGAGATTACTAGGCGGAGGGTGGAGTGTGATCGTACAATGCAGTAGTGTGCACCCTGCCTGGTTTTCTAATCCGACCCTGATGCTACCAACCCTGCAGTGTGACAAAATACAGCCGCAGGTCTGATGCCAGAATCACACACGGAAACAAAATAATGACAGATGTCCAAAAGACGTTTGACTTTTCTTAATCTTCATTTGAAAAATAGAAAAAATGACATAAAATCTAAGTACAGACATGCAGAAATGTAGTGAGGGTGAGAAATCTGGCATTTTTAACTGTAACCTGGACAACTAGTGAATGTCCAGCATGTTCAATGGAGTTCAGTCCATTGTCCAAAGCTCTCAGCTAGTGTGTGTTTGCTTACCAGACCACTGTCTGATTTAACACCATCACACCTGTCTATTCATAGTATTTCACAAGCCATACTGATGATTATTCGGAACGTTTCTTTTTGGTTTCAGAGGCCCAGTCTGCCTTTTTGACCAGCCCCACACACGGAAGCCTTGCACATGCTGATCTCCACCTTCAGGGGGCAGCGACACTCTCCTCTTCTGCCCTGCCTTCATCGGCATGCCTGCTGATGAAGCCCAGAGCAGCCGCTGCCTCTCGCTGTGCCCACTGTAAGGGGAGTCATCGTACAGTGTTGAATTCATTAACCTTTTCGCCACTCCCATTGAAAGCACATGGCAGCGATTGGAAATAACCCCTTAAGACACTTCAAACTGTTTAGTGAGAGAGCGGCGGACGGAAGAAAAAGGGGGCAAAACCTCCATTTGTTCTTATCTGAAAAAAATGTCATCTCACATCAGGTGGTTAGTTATTCAGCGACGCAACGCGTGTTTATGGGCGTGATGCACAATCATGGGTTATCCGAGGGTTGACGCGGTATGCTGTCGGACAGGCGGTAAATTTGGGATAGAACTTATAATTGTCTCACTAGAGACCGTCTGATGGGCTTTCTGCACTTGTGAAAGAGCCTTCAGTATTTGTTTATGTCACTGTGACCAGTGTAGTATGGCATCAGAGGAGGAGAATGACAGAGCGGCTCACATTCACTATATTCAGAATGAAGCTGGCTGTAATACAGCTGCAGTATGCATGTGCATTGAACAGCAGCTTAGAAACACTGTCTTAGTATCACCACACTGAAACTTTAACCGTGCAATGTGATTTTAAATGGTGGAAACCCATTATGCATAACTATCTGCTCCTCTATCCATCCCTACTTTAAACACTTTAGCTTGGAACCTGGTGTCATAAACATTTCATTTCAGATCTCAACACGAGAAAGAATCACAAATTTTCTTGACTTCCATAGCAAAAGGATTAAATATGTAACAGCCTGGACAAAATTCCTTTTTGGGAGTGTTCTTTCATTTAAATACTAAACTACAGCAATAAAATCTGAATATTTGGTGACAATGCATTGCCCAATTCGCGTTTTTTCTTCGCTACATACTACATCATTAGGTGGCCAGAGAGAACAGGCGTTTTCATGAAAAAGAGAAGACGCACTGCAGCACAAATATTACATTAAAAGATCCAAAAAGCTGACAAAATTCAGCTTAAGTGTGAAATGAAGTCCGTGTGAATCTGTCCTGCAGGCACTGAAGTCTGCCAGAGAATTAGAGGGAGACAGTCCCGAGATCAAGAAGAATTAGAACTGGTACAGGAGGATGTGTGAGTCTCCTGTGAAAGGAGGTTTATGCAGGAGACATTTAGGGAGGAAACGAGGATCAGAAAAATGACAGGGGGGTTGGAGGGCGGAGGAGGAAGTGCTCGGAGCTTGAGTTGAGAAAGTTCCAGAGGCCAGCGTAAGAACTAATGGGGAGGAACCGGAATGATATAGGAAGGTTTTAATGAGGAAGAATAGGAAGAGGGAGAGATAAAGATGAAGCCGAGCGTGGAGAAGACAAGTGGTCAGTGTATGCATGATACAGATATTTAAAATCCAGGAAAATGTTTCGAGAAGCAACTCCAGCAACCTGTTCAGATGTAAACTATCCCGTCATACTCCAACATGCTCATTAACTTTATTGCTGAAAGTTAGAGCGGAAGATCGACACAACTCATCTATCTGTTCTTTAAATATGAAACTACAATCAGAAGACACTTTAGCTTAGCTTAGCTTAGCATAAAGAACTTGACGTGACAAGGCTGCAGTAAGCTACTGCTCCAGGTTAAGAAACAGTCCAGCACATGACCTCCCCGAGCCCTCGCCCCCCGTGTAAACCCACAAATTGTTTCTTTTACACTTTGGTTTTCAAGGCTCCCACTTTTTTCCAAGACAGAGAGGGATTGCATCATACAACTAATAAGTTCCTCTCTGTCTAAGTCTGATATAAACTTAGAATTGCACTGTCTGCCTGACATTCTGTCACTCACTCCTGTAATTGGACGACTTTTCAGTATACAGGTATAACCCTGTCACTACCTTTCCTACTACTATGTAAATAAAATTTATCATTATTATTCATTTATAGCCAAACCTAAAGATCCATTTTTTATTTTGAATTATATTAACCATTGCTGCCTTAACACCAAGAACACAAATAGTAATCTACAAGTTTTCCTGCTGAGAAATCGAAACATTACTTACATGTACCATACCAAAGTTCAGTTAGTTCAGAATTATGAACTAATGCAGTGATACTCAACTTAAGGCCTGCAGGCCAGATGTGGTGCCAGTGTTGGTCATTTTCTAAATTACAATAAAATGAAACTTTCACACGAGGACTTTAAATTTTTTTTTACAGTTAGTAAATGTTCAATAATGTCCTGTGGCTGTTCTTAGCCTGCAGTGATCTGTGCAGTGTGTTCACTGACTGACCCCTGGCCTCATGTCATTTTGTTAAAGTGGCTCCTGGGCAAAGCAAGTTGAGTATATCAACACCTAGTAATTCATTCTCAGCTAAAGGTACATAGAAGAATGTTGACTGTTTTCCAGATTTTCAAGGATGCATGGGAGCCCTGGGCTTAGTACAGATTATCTAGGTTAGCTGTCTCCCTATATGTCCTAAACTAATCAGTTGCTGGCTGTAACTTCATATGTAACTTCATTGTCTTCTATTGGCAATAAAACTAATATGCTTATATCACAAACTATTTCTTTAAGTTTAACAGGCACAGGAATCAAGCATGAGTTATACTAGAACACGAGAGTATTTCTGAATGAAAGAAAAGCAGAGAACGACATTGAAGTACTTTCTTGGTGGAAAAGATGTTTTATTATTTCATATAATTATTCTGATTGGTTCAAAGTAAAAAAAAAAAATCAGGTTAATATCACCACTAACTCCAAGAACTTAGCTTTCCTTGTTACATACTATTATGTGAACAAACTTGATGCAAAAGGTAAAGCGGATATTATTTTACTGCTCTGTGTAAAAAGGCTGGAAATCCAGAGCATAAGAGACAAGAGGAAGATTTATTTGAACTCATTAAACTATGAAATCTATTCCCCAAAACCGAAACCTATTTGACCATCTGATCTTTAAAAAAAAAAAAAATCTATATTTTTGGGACAACAGTAGCTATTTAAAGCGTGCTCCTTGACTGATAGGTCAACCACACCCTTAATTGGTTGAGAACTCCCTGGTGTCCAATTTGAGCAACTCCTGCTCTCTCTGTACTGTCCGCCATCGCTGTGGGAGTCTTGTCTGGGTGATTCCTGTTCAGCAGTCTACTTGGAGTCAATCACACACGCACACACGTGTATAAGCATTGTAACACACTCGCACTGTAGTGGAAATGAAAAAAACCCTGCTGCCTTGAAGCTCTTATTTTCATTGTGCTGGTTCAGAACAGCTCGCTGTACAGTGGCAGCGGCAGCATCTGAAAACATGTTCAGGATCTTCAGGTGTGTATCACTCCAACACAAATAGTTTCACTAATACGAGGCTTGTGGAAGTGAACTGCAATGCCACAACAAGCATTACCGCAGCCCTGTGCAATTACGATGTAAGAGACTTTAACAAGATGGCTATCAGCAATGAGCATTTGATTAATGCTGTGCCCTCAGGACTCGCAGGCTGCAGTGGATGTGGACTGTGGTAAAACTCATTGGGAGGCAGCTAACGTAGTCACTAATCACCCCGAGAGCTGCAGCCTGTGCGCACATATGTGTGTATGCGTGTGAGTATTTGTGTGTATGAAATCACAGAGCCCGCTATTGGTGGGAAACAAGTAGATGTCCCATATTAATTGAATTCCTGGGAAGAAGAGCGTTTGCTGAGCCGCAGGCCAGTAGACTTAAAGTACAATTAAGGTGATCCGCAGTAGCAGGTCCTGGCCTGTGTTTCGTTTTCTCTCAATCAGCCGACCAACACTTTATCTGTCCCGTGTCCACTAATCTAATCAGTTGGGTGATTGCTCTTTCTCCCTGGTTCAGCTCCAGTGAGTGATATTTAAAAAAAGACTGCAGCGGCGAACCCGGAGATCAATCAAGCTCTGGACCCTCAAAGGAGTTTCACTTTTGTCTTGATATGCAGGATGTATGCTTAAGGCGTGCTGCTAGGCCTATTACATGCTAAGTATGTGTATTGTTAGAGGACGCTTTGAACATAGAGTATAAGAGCATGTGCTTAACAATACAAAAATGTATTGGTTTTTAATGCCTCATTGGCTTCAGAGCCACTCAGCGACCTCATTGCTTTGAAAGTGCAGCTGATGAAAAGGGAGAAATATCATTTGGCTTGAAATAGGCATGCTGTATTTCACAGACAATTAGCTGTGTAGCCACCAAGCTGGACTTTCTCCAGTTTCACAGTGCGAGTCAAAGAGTCACACAGACCATGTTTGGCCCGAACAAATTAAATCCTCTTGTAGCTATGCAACTGTGAAATTAATACTAAAAAGACCCTCTTGAAAAGTCTATTAAAGTGTCCACAGCGATACTTCACAGAGTTCAGTCGCTGAAAATAGTGGGATGATGACGCGTCTGTTTTCCACCATTGTGGGTGAATGAAGAAGGTGAAAAGCGTCAGTCAAGTATGTGTCTAAGTCAAGCATTGATCTACACTTAATTTCAGACCGCCTAACAGTGACCTGTGACTTAGATTATGATTTGCTGTTTGTGATATGAATCAGTGTTGATTTAAGCATTAAAGGACCAGTCAGTAAGATGTAGTGGCATCTAGTGCTCACCGTGGTGGCCACAAAATGCAAGACAAATGCAAATGGCCCTATTTAGAGACAGTATTGTTCGGTTTATCTGTTCTGGGCTACAGTAGAGACATGGCAGTTCAACATGGTGGACTCTTTGGAATAGAAGATCTGTAGATATGAAATGATGTAAACATAGTTATTGTTGTGGAGAAATTGCTTACAGTAAGTCAAAGGTCAACAGCCAGCTATCTATTATGTCTTAGAAGGCAGCAATAGGTCTCGACCCTGGTCACCATATTGTTGAGATATGGTGGCACCTAGTCTAAGACAAACAATTAATACTGCCGAGGACCACAAGGCTCACACGTGACCATGTGTAACCTAAGGATAGAAAATTCCATAACAGTTACATATATTATATTATATTTTTGCCATATTCTGTAAATAGAGCTGCCTAAATCTGACAGACTGGACCTTTAAATGCTGTGTACACATGTTCTATTTAGGCTCAAAGGCTGAGTATGGTGAATATAAATAAGTGAGAAAATATGTCAGACTCTCACTTGGCATTTTCATAGCTACACTGTTCTGCTATTTGCTTTTGAAGACTGCAAATAAAGAAGCTCTCCTCCTTATTGTGGTGTGTCTGATCTGTGGAACTTGTTAGCTAGCTGAGCCCGGAGAGCAAAAATTATTTGTTTTTTTATGTCAAACTTACTTTCTGTAGCTTTTTAAAAAGGAAAATCATTTCAGATCCAGCAGAAACAAAGTCCTGCTGGATTTACATTGCGCTTGTCTTGTGGGACGTCAGTGTTTCTTTTGTTAATCGACTGGTGAGAGCAGACCACCCCGCTCTCTCACTTCTCCTGCCTGCCTCTTAAAAACACCAGGGACTCATTCATGAAAAATTGATCTTTTCTCATGGAGCATTTACCAGGGCTCTGAGTTCAAGCCCCCTGTGTTGTACAAACACTAAGTCCAGGCCCCGTGTGGGAGCACAGGGAGGAGGCTAAAGAAGACATATGCATGCTAAGACGTTCAGAGGTGAGGTATTAAATCAGTCTTGTTTCCTCTGAGAACATTAAACTTTAATTTATTAATTTTCCCAAAGGAGCCAAACAGGATGAAGCTATAAGAGTTTTTTTTCCATCTGGGGACAGTCAGGTGGATGAATGTGAGATGGAAATGAGAGATGCAACAACAAAAGTGCTGCACCTGCTTGATAGACCTTGTTTAGCCACGGGCCTACACACATAGTTTGGTGACAAGTATGTCATTCTTCTACATTCACACACACACAGCTGGACAAATATTCTCGCTTCAAGTGGGAACGGTTTATGTCGCATTGTCAGGTGTGCAAAGAAAAGAAAAATCAGACAGCGTATCAACATGAAGAGTTGCATAATGAATCATTTTGCAGCGTGCCACAGCTGATGATGTGTGTGTGTGTTTGTGTCGAGGGGATTTCATTATACTAATCCATTTTATGCCTCTGAGAAGAAAATATTAGATGTCTGGAAAGTCAGCATTTTGGGAAATGATATTTGGGGCCTGTGTAATGTCCTAAAGTACAACAAGGGTTTTACGGCTTTCACATAAAACATACACTAAAATATTATTGAACCTTAAAAACTGGTGAAACATTGGAGTTATTTTTGTTTCTTTGGCACGAGAGAGATTTTCTCCTTTTTGTAGCACTGAACTTCTCTTGAGTTTCCATAGAGGATTCTCATTAAGCCCTGATACATAATACATAATGCCAACACATTACCCAAGACCATTCATTCACAGTCGCAAAGTTCCCAAACATTTCAGAATGGAAAAGTTTCTCCTGATTAGAGAGATTTTAGTATGTCAGCAGCAAACCTGAGCCAAAGCGATTAATGTTGAGAGGAGATTTGTTGGCAGCCTCCTCCAGAAGCATCTGTCAGGTAATGTGTAGATTTGACCATCTAAACTCTTCAGTTCAAGACAGGATAAAAGGAATCTCAGCTATTTGAACTTACAAACATGACGTGGACAGAATAACTCATCAGAATGTTGCACCAAACACGAGAAAGCGGTTCCCGTGATTGGCGATCTACAGTTCTTAGACCTCACTTCAGGTTATAGACGAAAGATGCTACCCAACACTGATGCCAGCCTGCCTGAGGCTGCCTGTGGGAGAGGAATGATGTAATATTTGTTAACCTAAATATTTTAGCTGCATATTGATTAAAGAAATTCTGCAGGCTGCAAATCACACAACCTGTCTGCATATGTTTTCTTTGATAGAAGCTCTGAATATGTTTCTTTCATGCTCCGGCTGTCTTGTTTATCTGAGTTGTATTGACACTCACTACTGCATGATAAACTCACTTCTTCTTTCACATTATACTTCCTCTCTCCTCTTTGAAGAATACTCCACCTCATTACAGTTCTTTCTTTTTTTGTACAGTTAAAAAGGAGGAAAACAAACATCATGTCATCTTTTGTCTCTTTTAAGTGGAAATAGGAAATCGTTTTTGCTTTAATGTATCAGTAACTATCTATCTATCTATCTATCTATCTATCTATCTATCTATCTATCTATCTATCTATCTATCTATCTATCTATGTCTGTCTGTCTGTCTGTCTGTCTGTCTGTCTGTCTGTCTGTCTTTAAACATCTCTACTGAGCATCAGTGATGTCAGTTAGGTGAGCTGCTTGTACAAAGCCCCAAAGATATTGCAGGACAATACTAACTCCAGGTAGAACCCTGCTCACCCTGCTGCCATCTGGCAAGCGATACAGAAGTATCCTCTGCTGTGGGATCGGACTCCAAGGAAGCTTCTTTCCTCTATTTTTCTCTATCTTTCCTTTAAACATAAACATGTAACTGTACCTGCTTGTAAATATATTTTAGTTTTCTCTTTATTCCTTCTTTTATTGCTACTTCTATAAACTTTGCTCTTTTATTGTCTATTTTATATTATGTATTTTTTTGTTTTGTTTTTAATCTTGTTTTGCATAAACATAATGACAATAAAGCCTTCAACCTTTTGAAAAAAGAGAATGTTCTAAATGGACTAAAACCCCAGTCAAAAAGTTGAATGCAGAGTTAGATGCTTGACTCTTTCTTGGCTGTGTTCAATGGCTCCCTTATCACTTCCACTCTGCTGTCTGTAATGTATTGTTGCTGTGTGTCAGTCTATAGCTGCAGGCTGTAATGTAGCTTCAGATTCAGGGTACAGACATCACTTTTACTTTCTCACCTTACTCTTGGCCATTAAATAAATAATATTTGTGGTTTGGTGAAGATTATGGAACCACACTTTTGGTGTATATTGTCCTGTGTCGCTGTGACCTAACCTTAAACAAGTGCACTGAAGTGCTTGTTGCAGGTGTTTAAAGTGTCAGTCATGCTTTAGTTGTGGAATGAGTGAGTATAGTAGAGAAACCAAATTCAGTGTGATGTAAATTAATGTTTTAAGAACATTATTATTATTTTTTTTAATATGCTACATAATGCATCCTTATTATATCACATTACATGATAAGGAACACACTATGTTGGCCCAAGCTGCTGATTGGTTTAAAGCTTTTCCGTGTTGTGTCTGTTTCCTTCACCTCTCTGGTGTCCTATCAATGGGTCCATGGACTGCTCAGTAAAATATACTGACTGTCACAAATTGCTATGATATAAGCATATGGTTGTTCCTAAACGGTTGTTCCAAAAACGGCATGTGTGAACCTGTTTTCCACTTATCAATCACATTTGGCTCGTCCTCGCATAGAGGCATATGTTGTATGAGGGAAGCAGGTGCATGGGCTTCTCTAATAAAAAAAATAAAAAAAATGCCTCTAAACACCAACTGCTGTTTCCTCTGCAGCGCTTATGTTTCAACACTTGAAGCTGTATACAGTACACAGCAGGTCAGCGAGCTGAATCATTACATCGTATAGACACAGTAAGGTCTTTGCCTTTGTTGGAAGAATATGTGTGTGTGTACATGAATAAGTATATACAAATAGATATGTCTCTGTCAGTGTGTAAAGTTGTACATGTCTGCAGCTCCTTCTGATTGTGTGCGTGGGTGTGTGCTGACAAATGTACATATGCTTATGCGGGTGCCAGTGTATATTGAGTGTCATAAAGGCTACAATAAAAGCTCTGGGGCTAAGGGACTCATAATTCAGCAGTGAAGCTCTTTGCTTTCACCGCTGCGGTTAGCTCTTTTCCCCACAGAGACCTGCGTTCCCTTGCTGCACCACAAAACCCACAGAGGGCAAAGTCTGCGCCGCCATTTCTTTGTTTCTTATGGGAAAACAACCGGCATGAAATATGACAGCCGACGGATGAAGTTGTCATGTATATTGTAGTCTTACTCAGTAGGCTTTTAGGAGGGAGGGTGTTTTCTCTGCTCAATAAGAAATCAATTCTCAGTTCTCCACCTCATTTGTTGCTGCTGGCAAACTCCTGCAAAGCCATGAAATCCTATTTAATAATCAAGCATGAAAAGCTGCGGATAATAGACTATTATGAGATGCAACTGTGAAAGGGAAGATAAGCTTATGCCGTAATTGAAATATCATCCGTATCACATGTACTCAAGGACCACCGCTGTAAGATCTGTTCGTCGCACAGAGACCATATCTCACATCTGCACTGTTTTCATGGGCAGATGGGAAATAATGGAGTAATGAAATCCATGCACTTGTTAGCCTACAATACTGGTAATGTGATAAATTATTTAGACAATAGATCAACGTACTGCTGCACAGACTAGCCATGCATTACAGTTATAAGATAATTGTTTAATTAATAAAATATTCTGAGGCCTGCAAAAAGGTCTTGTCTTGGTGGTAACCCTAGATTTGCAAACTCTCAGTAACGCACAGTAACAACGGCAGGCAGAACATCAGATCGTCAGGAAAAGTAAGACAGGAGACCAAGTCTATGAAAGGAAGAGTTTGTGGTGGATGGATAGTTCAAACTTTGGACATTCATACAGAAGACTGGGGTTTGTATCTTATGTGAAGCCATAGGTTGTTCATATTTTTAACTTTTAGACTTGGTTGATCAATTGTTTTGAGTTACATTTTTATTATTATTTTCATTTTCCGTTGAAGTTTGGCACTAAAGCTAACCACAAAATGGTTTTGGTTTGGGTTCAAATAATAAGTCATTGTTGAAATTGGAGCACAAAAGGCAACTTTTCTGGCAAACACATGCACAAACAATGCAGCTCTCGCAAATCTACGGATACCATCCGCAAATGACCCTGCAAAAAACTTGAATTAACATGGCTGAATACTGAAACATTTAAAGAAGACAGAGTTTTGGTAATGGCAGCTATGAAAAATGTGTAAGGTCAGTACAACCAATATTCATAAAAAGATTTTTCCTCTTATGTAGGAATGACATATAATTGGTGTTATTCGTCCATGTTTTGAGATCCACTGTATCTGTGATTTCTGCTGCCACCCCGATACAATGTAAGAATATGTAATTTTGTTTGTCTGTCTACAGATTGCAGACACATGACATCAGAATCACCACAGCCAGGCATTTCTATCATGAATTATGGTTTCTTACAGTTTCTTTACTAAATGAGTCATGACAGCAGAGCCGTTTCTTGTTATATTCGGACTATGCGGATGCATAGGTCCCCACAGCCAACAGCTGCAAGCTCAGCCTCATTATATTTTGGAAGAAATTAAAAGTACCAGTCTTTATTTGTAGCCAGACAAACCAACTCATTTGTTGTGTGAAGCACTTCTATGTTTCAAAAAGCACATAAATTTTTTTGCTTTTTTTTTATAGATTATAAGAAAAACTAAGCTGCTATGAGAGGGAAGCTGTGACTGTTTGTGGGGTAATAAAGTCAAATTCACCTTTGGGCTGTCACGTCACGCAGTGAGTCTGCTGACAGGTATGATGGGATGAATGGCAACCGCCCTACATTGACTGAAGTGAGGAGAATGACAGTAGGCTCCATCAAAATAATAACAGATAATAGCTTTTGCTGATTTCTGTTGATCTTGTGCAGTGACCTCAAACGTCGTCGACGACTGTTGCATTGTCACAGGTCATCTGAAAAGCTTAGGGATCTCTCCATCAGAGTTTGACAAAATAGAGGCCACAAATAGCATCTTGCATAGGGTCCCCAAACAGCTAGACACGGCCCTGCAAGACAGCTATGAATGCCCTCCAAACCATTTGCTGAATGAGTAATATCTGCTTTAGAACTGTTGCCAATGGACTGGATGCGTTATGTAATGTGTAATGTACATGACCTAATAAGGTGAGTCAGAAATGTGGACTTTGTTGCTACCTGACGTCCTCCTTTGGTCTCGTCACTAGGGGTCGCCTCCTAACTACAAACATGAATATCGGACATAAAAAGCAGTCCACACAGACGTTTCTCTGGTGAGGACAGGCTGTGAAAAACAGGAAGCAGAGCTGCACCTTTAACATTTTCTACTCTAAATGTGTCACACTGCCAATGGACCCAGTTGGTCAGAAGTCAGGTCCTTCACACACTTCCCCTCCAGTGCGACCATCTGCTATCGGCCTCAAACATCCTGTGGTTGGTTGAGTTTCTCTGTGAAAAAGCAGCTTAATTTCCCTCTCCACTTCTTTTTATATTTACCTCTCAGTGCTCACAGCTCCTCATCAATCTGATCAGTGAATCATTTGGAGCCTTGTTGAGCTTGTTAGATGATAGTTACACCTTTCAAGACTGATCAGCCACAGTCTAAATCCTCATATTTCCTCGGTCTCTAGTCTCCAGAGTAAGCTGCAGCGAGAACAGGCAATGCAGCTTCATTTGTATACTGCACATTTCATTCACAGGGTTATTCAAGGTGCTTTACATAAGACACAAGATATTTAGAACGAAGATGACAGAATGAAATGGCAGACTAAAAAAATACTGAACAGAACAGTTGAGGAGAATCAAATTTAAAGTTGAGGTTTGAAAACAGCTAAAGTAGATACAAACTTTGATTTCGAGTTCAAATAATGTGTGGTGAAGCTCAGATCTCCTGGAAGTTTGTTTCAGGTATCTGCAGCGTCACCGTGATTGGATATAATTATGAGAACATCAGGCAACCGAAGACTTGTTGGTGTTTGTAGTTAGTGACATGAGGATGTTTCTAATTTAGCAACTCACAAAAGTCATTTTTATCCACAGGGATGCCACAAATATGAACAAAGATTTTGCTTTGTTACACTGTAAAAAAGAAACCGTTGTTTTAATGGTAAAAAACTGGCAGCTGTGGTTGCAAGAATTCAACATTGCACATGGGGCGGCTGCTCTACCAACTGAGCTAAATGCCACTCCAGTTGATTTCATGTTTAATGTGAAGTTTTACTCCATATTTTAAAATGTCTGTAAATTTCACAGTGAAAAACTGCCAAACAGTGACAGTAAAAGACCGTAAAATATGGCATTAAATATTATGTGTTTTACTGTATAATTAACTATCTCTAATATAAAATATTACTGTATTTTAAGTTCCTTTAAAACGGTGTACAAATAAAGGTTTTGAGATATTAATAACATTTTATGGCTTTTCCCATCATGATTTGACAGTTTTTCATTGTAAAAACTACTTTTTTATTTTTTTTACAATGTATCTAACATTGCTGTCTTATGACCTATGTTCATAAAGGTCAAGACTTTATGATTTTATTGTAAAATGTTGCCCACAATGTGCATATTTTTAAGTATACAGTATATGGTGCCTGCCAGTATTTTTCCAGCATATGGGTATTGGTTGGTTTCTGTAAATAATAAAGTCGCCATATATAGTCTGCTGTGTGCAATGTACCCGATGGAAACTTGGAAGTGACAGGCTACACATAAAATATCCAGGGGACAGTAATATAATGTAATACAGCCTCTAAAGAGGTGGATCAATATGGTGCCAACAGGAAACCTTTTCCCAGAGGACTCCTAACAGGTTAGTCATGATGACCTATGTAAGAGTCTATGTGCTTATTTACATGTGCTTATTCACATAAGAAGTTCAATGATTTTCTGGGATACAGTAGATAAATGTATTTATGCCAGCTCAAATGGGTTAGTGGAAGGAAAAAGCAGCCTGCACACGTGATGCAACTTTTGGGAAAAACAGACTTCCCCATCTCGGATGAAAGTTGAATTCATGATGAGTACAAAACATGCACTCCTGCATTCTCATTTGCCTGTTCTGTTTGTCATACATCACTAGCTCTCCTGTCATTGCAGATCCTACCCTGCAGCACTCCTTTTCCTGCCGTTCCCTGCTTCTCATTCCCTCATCAACCTCCGGGTACATATCCTGGCCCAGTTTCACTCATTCCCCGCCAGCTGGTCTAGCATACTTCCACCTAGCTTTCCAAGCCATCTGATTACTTGCCTGCGTGACCTGCCTGTCTGGACCTGTTTCCTGACTTTTGGACTTTGGTTTCCCCTGCCTGCCCCTTTGTTGGATTATTTTTTATCTGTTATGCTTGATCCCCTGCTTTTGACCCTTGCATGGCAATCGACTTAAAACTGAAAACTGACTTTGTGTTGCACCGATTGCCCAGTGTGTCATGGTTTTGGGTTTTTGTCTGCCATTTGTCCTCAGCCTTTATGAATAAACTCACAGGTTTTGCAACCAGTTTGGTATTACCAGAAGCTTATTGTGGCTATGGATTGGTTGATTTATTAATCAGTTCATTATGTGCCATACAGCAATCATCAGATGAATATAACACCAGCGATGACACCAATAGTTTCCATTTGTAGTTCGAGTGTTATTGATTAATCATGTTTGAGTGTGTTTTGGTTGCAACAGTCCGAGTGGAGAGCAAAAGAGGCAAATGCAATCTTGGAAACTGATGGTGATTTAGCTTTTTATTCATATTTTTTAAGTTATCTGCATTCATATACAGATATGTTCATAGAGATTAGCAGAAATTTGTCTTTCTCATCATTCTCACGTATTAAGTTGCTAATCAGACTATAGAGGAAGTCTTGGCCCAGATATCTGTTATCTGGATATCCACTGGCTACACCGGAAGCATAGAAACATTGGTTGTTGAGCCCAGGGGCTAAATCATGTCAGATGATAGCTCCTGGGTTCTGAAATTGATTCACCACACATAATTAAAGTGCTCTACATGCACAGCATCCTCCCACACAAAGGTTAGCTAATGGTAATGTTAGATAATGTTATCAGATATACATTGTTTGTAGGTGTGCTGATCTGATGGTCAGTTGTGGTCACAGTGGCTGCAGACTTTGAACTCAGCACTGAACTAGTACCTACACCAGCGGGCCTTGAATGCCTGAAAACATGACCAAGTCAGATCTAAATAAATAATGCTAGAACATTTGGTTCTTGGGTGATTTTCTAAAAAAATACTTCAGGTTTCATTGTTATCTCTATTGTTTTATTGGTCTGTTATCAGACAAACACCGAAACCTAAAAGCTGGCTGCTGCAGTAGATTGTATTGTAACGTGCTTGCTGTGAAGCTGTTGCTGGTGGACATTTGTGGTGAAGTACAAAAAAAACTGACGGGAGCGCTGAAGTTAAAGTGTTGGTAAGATCAAAGGGTAACTATCAAAGTGGGAAAAAAAGGCATAAAAACTAAGACAAAACTCAGTTATGCAGTACAGACAATTCCATGCAGCAATGTGTGAAAAACAACTGAAAAAGAATACTAAATTCAAAAACTGTGAAAAACTAAGCGACGTCTCTAGGCAAAGCCCTTTAGGTCTTGGCTCTTGTAACACGACTGAACTCGCAGGAGGCACTGTCATTGTCCAGCTGTACCTTTCCTTTTCGTCCTGTTGGTTTAACTTTTGCACTTCACTTGTTTTTTTTGCTCATTACCCTGTTTCTCTCTCACTGTTTGTATGTCTTTGTGGGCATGGCCACCCGTCATATTTACCTATGTTCACTCCAGTCTTCACCAGGTCATTCCGTCACTTATGTGATACTTGCGCTATATGGCCAAAATCAGGAATTCTTGTCCAGTCTTCGTGTTAAGTTTCACTCCTCGCTGGTTATTCCCCATTTGCTCGTCAACCTGCCACCAGCCCAGCTACTTCTGCCTGCCCAGCTCCATCACTGTGTCTGGATTCACCATCATTTTAACAACCCCAGCCTCCTCCATTCTATCATCTCGGTTCAAGATTAATACCTGGTCCATACAATGTCAAAATGCAATTAAAATAAGATTGCTAATTGACAAACCAACCAAGACAACACCCCTCTATCTCTACCATATTTTGCATGTTCCTCCAGGAACCCAAACGTACAGTTTCAGTACCAGGTCTAAACACAGGAGAAACAGGTGATAAACATTGGTTTCCTTTGCTAAACACTTAGCAATAATAGAATATAAGTTTAGTACAAATGCTTCTTGACACCTCCAAGCCAATTTGAATTCATAATTAATGGAAGTGGCTATGCAGCATGTGTATGTGAGCATGCATCTCACTTCATATGGCTCGGTCTAAACTCCATAACAGTGACATTTGCAATGTTCCCCCTTCTCTGCTTGTTTCCTTTTCTAAATCAATCATGCCCACAGCATCTTGTTATGGCTCCGTCTGTCAATACGTCTCATCAATAGCGCTCCGTCCAGACAGATAAGTAATGACAAAGGCCATTAATGGAAGTTTTCCTGAGTAAAGGTTCTAAATACATCCACACAAGCTCTCAGCGTCTCTCTCTAGTCTTCGAACTCTCTGCAACTTTCTCCGGCAGCTGCACTTTTGTAACAGTTTTACATATTTTCCATGGCAGCTATTTTCCTCCTTCTGACTTTCCTTTGATTACCATGAGTTTATCTCAGTGTTAAGTTCACTCAGCTCTCAGTTGCACATTCTCAGCTCACATGGTTGTCTGGAAATGCTCTCTGGAAGAAAAAAAAACATGTGCCTCCTCTGACTTGAACCAGAGTTAATTGTTCCGGATAGTTGGGTGCAGTTTGCACTGTATTTGTAACACCCTGAAAATACGAAAGATAGGATGAACTATATAAAAAAAAATCTGTCTAAAAATATTTTGTTTCATTACAGAAAAAGTTTAAACAATGCCGTCCCGTAGAGCTGGCAAATTGGTTCCCAAGACATTTCTCCTTTGAAGAGACTGAAATCCAACAAGTCCTGGCTGCTCATTTTTAGGTCAGACATGCTCAAACAGCAAAATACAGCAATGTACCAATCCTGAAAACAATGTCAAGTGCAACAGCGAGGCTTGTTTACGCTGTTGTTTGAATTGGTAATAGGTGCATTGTGAGCTATTGTCACTATATTAGCTTTGATGGTGAAGCAAGAAGTACTGTATGTCTCAGCCTGCGCCGTGCTTTGGAGAACAAGGAGTCGATGTTTAGAGATGGGTAACGGAAGAGAAACAGCTGGCTCGTTATTCTCTCTGTCAGAGGAAGACAGAAATAGAGAATCAAAGACGAAGAGAGAGAGCAGAGGAGAGGAGAGGCAGTGTTTTGAGGCATTAGCCTTGGAAATGTGTCCATGTAATGTCACGAGTTATTGTCTTCATGGTGCTCACATCACATTACCACAAAGTGATAGGCAGGCGTCACAGCTACACTCTGGACAGCAAGCCATGATGGAAAAGGCTAAATCAAGTCCACTCAGCAGGGACATATTGAAGACCGTGCTGTTGAACATACAGCTGTTGAATGGATTATATTCTTGACATCAACAACGTGTAGAGGACTGCTGGACATATGGAACCACTTGGAACTATTATTCAAAACATAGTCGGCTTCATTTTTTAGTTTCTGTTCGATTATCAGAGGCAAAATGTTAGAGCACTACCTCCTCTGGTCTTTGAATGTGTTAGTGTCTGGTGATTTCCAAGTTGGCTAGACTCGCAATTTGTTAGTGGCTGTTCTCTCTGTCTTTCAAATAGCCTTGCAGATGATTGTTGGGCCAGGTATTACCAAACCACAGGTTGCTGCCAACCTTACTTACTTGGATACTTGGATTTGCTATAGTCCAAGTTTTAGCTGACAGCAGTTAATATCAACTGGAACCAAATAATTTTAATTCTGTAAGTAACTTAATAACAGGCTAAAGGCAAAATATTGGGTTGGGTTCCAATTACACTGTGAAATGAGATTCCAAAGCACCTCAGGACGACGGTCCATACAGGCAACAATCCAGATTATCTAAATCTGTTTTTTTGTTGTTGCCAAGAACAATGTACAAATAGGTAACGGGTTTATAGCAGGTGCTGACATTTGCTTTTCCTGGTTAAAATAAAGAAAAAGCTAGTTTATTCTGGCAGCAGAATATATTAGTCGGAGCTAATTAATGTGTTTTGCATGAATATTTAGCCACCGATGTGTTCTCTGCATGTTAACTACAGCTGGTGTCTGGATTTGGCCAACAATTGTTTGAAAAAGTACGTCCCAACACAACCATGCAATCATAATCCAAGTGAAACCAGAAATTCCAAACTATCACTGTCATTTTCTGATCACACACTAAAAACTAAACACAACATAACAGGAGTTCCTATATGGCTAACCCCATATATATTCAATATTTCAGTTTTTAGTGGTTTTAGTTAGAAACCATTTCTCATACCATCTTGACCATCAGTTTTTAAACATCACCAGCTTGACAGAGGAGGCATTTCTTTCTTTATTCACACACACACACAAACAACATATTGACACCCAGTTATTGTCATTATTTAAACTTGAAAAAAGAAAAGAAGAATATATACCTGTGTGTGAATCAGGTCTTTAAAGCTTATTGAGGTAGCCTGTGTACATGCAGAACAAAACAATACAATACACACAAAACAAGACAATACACTACATAGAACATTAACAGACACTAGACGACAGACAACATGGTCCCCATACTAACAGTAGCTTTATCAGAGGTTGCAGCTCTCAATATAAGAACTAATCAGTTTCAGCTTTTTCTTGAAGGTGGAGATGGATTTCACCATTTTTAAACTCTCATCGAGCTCGTTCCAGATCTGCGGTCCTCTGCATGCAAGAGACAAGCTGGCACTTTTTAGTCTTATTTTTTCCCAGTGATTAGATGTTTATTTCTGGTATCATATGCATCCCAAGGACCGCAAACCGGAACCAGCACACATAGTCTAGGGTTAGTTTTATGAATGATCTGATGCATCACACAGGCGTTATGATATAGGTGTAAATCAGTCAGCCGGAGAAGACCAAAGCGATGAAAAAGAGGTCTTGTGGGTGCATTGTACTCTGACCACGACACTCGAAGCTCGAATAATCTTTTTTTTCTTTAATGGGTGAGTGCCACTTCAGAGAGCACAGAATGGTGTAGCTGTGTAGATGTCACACTAAAAAGTGTAAGAAATGACTTTGGAAGATAGTGTAGGTGGATTCTATTCATCAAGAAGAATCCGAGTTCCAGTAATGTTAAGTACCTGTGCTATTTGGGAACATTTATATAACTCGCTCTAACTTATATACAATTATAAGTCCACGTACAGTAAAAATAAACATGTATCCTGAGTTTGTCAGAAAGTGTTATTAACCAAAGTTAAAGTTGAATGATTAAAAATAAACAAGGTTATGAAATGAGGTGTCAAAATCAGGTAAAAATGAATTCTCAGCTCCAGGACTGTGGGGGCGTGTCCTCTGAAGCGACTGAAACGTGTCAGATAAGTTCAGAAAATGACATGACTAACTTTGAAACACTGAGTGAGATGAATTCATCTCTATCTCTCTGCTAGGGGTGCAGGGGTATGCTCAGGGAGGCCTCAGCGTGTCATCGAGTCACCCTTTAAGGACCGCCCACAAAATCCTGGACTGAAAACTGGTGAAAAACTGTTTGAACCTCTAACTCCACATTTCAGTACATCATCAACATATTTAATCTGTATATATATATATATATATATATATAAATATATATATATAATATATATATATATATTGATATATATATATATATTATATATATATATGATTAAAATAGATATAAATATAGAATATATATATATATATAAATTAATAATTGCCTTTACATGGACTTTAAATTTATATGCAGCATACAAAGTTATGCATAATGAAAGGGGTCAAAATGGCAATGGCTGGAGCCATCACCCTGAGTGCTTCACACAAGCTCTTCAGAAGCCTTTGGGTGATGTCATGGAGACTACATCCATATTTTAAACAGTTTATGGTCCTCATGTTGTAAGTGGTTGTGAAAGGTAATACAATGACTACAGTTGGTCATAGCTGCTTTCATTCATAGAAAACTGGGTACAAAGAGGAGAGTTCTATACATGTTGCTGCTTATTTGGCAAACTTTTCTTCATTTAAAACTTGGGTAGACCTTTGTCAGTTTACACAACTTGACTTCTATGTAGAGCTTTAGACACATTTTTGACTTCATAAGTGAACCCACAGATCTTGATCCCATAAAACAAAAGTTATTTCAGTCATGAATTCCACTTTTGTGCTGCAAATGTTGGTGTGACTCAACCCCATTCCCTAGAATTTACATTCTTATGTAGCCTAATTCTTTTCATAATTAGGCTGATGTGGCTTGGATCATGGTCACAGAGATTTCTCTGAGTGAAAGAAACACTGATGCAGTGGTTAAGGGTGAGTGGTGGGTGTACAAAGTGCTGCACTGTGACACTCGAGTTTGCATCCAGTTGCATCCATGATTTCAGTTAAATATTAATGTTGCAATCTTGGAACTCATCGGTTTATGGCTGACGATCATTAAGCCTCTGATGGCAACAGCCAATGTTTGTTGGTTTTCAGTGTAGCCAGTGGACTTCCAGAAAACTGATAACAGATGTCAGGTTCAAAATGTAATTTACAACAACTTCATACACGATAACTGAAAACTTATGTTTCTAACCTCTATAAACAGATATCAGCACATTAATGCACATAAATACAGTGAATAAAAAGCTACGATAGCTGGTTGGTTACGAGATTGCATTTTTGCTGATGTTCCGCCTCTTTTGTTCTCCACACGGACTGTTTACCTGTATGGAAACCAACGCTTCTGTTCCTGACGTCTTGGTTTCTTGTCTACCGATTCTGCATTTATATGCAGATGACGTGTCTGATAGAGTACTGCAAGATTTGGTGGAACAAAATACATTGTCTGTAAACATTTTAACATTTTTGCAACTTGCCAGGCACGTTGACAACTTTTCATTGTCCATCCATGAAGGCTAAAGTCAACCCCAGCTGGCACTGGGTGAGAGGCAGGGTATACCCTGGACAAGTTGCCAGTTAAGTGCTAACTGCTGCTCCATTTTGTCATTATGTTGACACTGAAATTGTATAATTTCCTTGAAACCATATTTGCTGTTACAAATTCTCAATATATAAATGTCATTTCTAGGAGACAGCTGCGTGACTGAATGCTTATGTTGATAAAATTGGCCTTCGATTTATCACTGTAACAAAAAGCAAACCTGACAGGATTTTGAAACCGCTTCTTATGCATGCAGACCAGGATTAAATATCAGAGTGGATATTTTGGGAATAGTTGACTGATGTGGTTCTTCATCTCCAAAATCTTATTTGACTTTGACTCATATTTTGTCAGCGCTGTTAAGTTTTATGACTTCATTTACATATTTATGCCTCTTGAATTAAAACTCAACGTGTGCATGTGTGTGTGTACAAAGCATGCATCACCACCATGTCTTTTTTTTTCTCACTCTCTAGCACTTGGCTTCCGAGACAATTTTCCCTGCATATATTTTATCTCGTCCTCGCTCCCTTAGTGTATTTAGCTGAGAAAGTTTTATCACCCTCCACCAGCAAATGACTGTGGTCATTTGTACAATATTTCACATTTCAAATCAGTGAGGCACACAGCCTCGAATGACAGCCACGGTTTGTGCACTCTTCAATCACCACAGAATGAGCACACAAAAATAATCACATTAGCATAGTAATCTGAGGGAGAAGTAGTGGTAATGACTTATTTGCCTTGAATTACCATCAACTGAATAGTTTTTGTCTTGTGTACACATTATAACAGGACCAAACATTTATGTGCAATGAAAACAGTCACTATCAATTCATTAGTCAGCTCTGCGTGAGTAATTCCATTCCCACAGCCTCCAAATAATAAAGGGATTTTTTTCAGTAATGTATATGCAATAAGTGGCTTTGGACAGGCTTTGAGTTTACTGTGTTTCAGTCTGGCATTTCATCTGGAGCTTAATAGGTATCTGTCTGCACAATGCTGAGACTGTTGTATTTATGGGTTGGGGCTATATTGACAGCTAGAATTAAAGCCCTGCATCAGTATAAACTGAGGAAAGATGGGACGGCTGTTAAGTATAGTTTTTTCACATTTGGAACCAGTCGATCCAGTGATGATCGGATCTCTGCCACGCTACACAGCACGACACCCCACTAGAGGGAGTATTTACCTTTCTGCTCTCAGCTATTCCCTCCTCACACTCCTCCACAGTCTCTGCAGGTCAACAAAAAGAGGCTGATTCCTCTTTTTTTTGTGTGGAGAGCCGAGGTGTCATGCCTGCATTTAAAAAGGTTCACCGACAACCTCACAACATTTAATGGATGCTCCTCAGAGGTCTCCTCCTCTAACACGGTGGCCTTAGTGAACACTGGAGCTGCCCCTGTTCTTCACTCGTGACATTTTGCTGCTGGTATCTGCACTCATCAGACCACTAGGATTGATTCAGCTGATTAGCCGGCCTGTCTCTGCTGCCGGGCCTCTGCAGGTCATTTCCAGTGAGCGGCAAATTACCAGAAAGCTGTCATTTTTTTTAACAGAATGTCTGAAATGATGCTGTGATGGACACTAGAAACTATGAAAAAAGGATCTGATTCACAGGTTTATGTGCATTCAAAGTCATTTGAGTCATCTCACTCTGCTGCTGTGCACTTTAACTAAACGTCTCAGCTCTTATAAAAGTCCTTGAGCGTGTCTGCAGAAACACATTTTACATCTCAACGCAGACGATCACACTATATGGGTCTATATATTACATTAGAGTCTGTCTCAGCAGCACACCTGAACTTCACTCTGACTGGTGCAAAAGGTAATCACACAGCACGTTATGAGATGAGAGCGTCTCAGAACAGTGTTTGAAATATGAACGCTGTGAGGAGGTCACTTGACAGTGACTTTAATGATACATCACTGTCAGGCAGATGGAATGACTCGGCGCAGTTTCGGGTCTAAAACAGTGGCGAGCAGGAACCCTCTTCAAGTCGACAGTTTGCATTCAGTCACGCAATTTTTAACATTTATTTTCTCAAACTATGAGCTTAAAAACAAAATATCTACCAGATCAAGGTTCACTGAATAACTTTAAAGTACAAACTGAGCTCTGCAAAAAGGGAACAATGGGAATAGATTAAGGTTAGTTGTTTCGAAAAGCTATAGAGGCGGTGTTTGTGTCTTTCCGAGGTCAACAGGTTTGTCAAGTGCTGCAGTAAGAAACACACACAGAACAAGATTACACTCTGCTGTCGTCTCGAAAACCCATTTCCTGTAATATTCAGCATTTAAGGAATTTTAATTTGTTCTTTAGCTTCAGGCACTTTCCAAAACCATGTTGTTTACTGCAGTTTGATTTTATTCTTTAGTGGATTAGAGGCACACTGCACTTTTTTATTTGAGATATGCAGTATATCAAAAAATAAAGTCCCACTCCACTCAGTAATGTGTTTTTTTTTCATTGTTTCTACACTTCAGTGTTTGAGCTTCACAGACTAATGTAAAGTGCAGAGTTTGACACTAAAGGCTGTTTTCTCTGCGATCACCTCAAAGTTGTAATCCTCGATGATGAGTCGGCGACACCCGTGGTTACTTGTGATGACACTTTGATACTACAGCAAACACTCTTTAAGCAGCCGCCTTGTCAGGAATGCAACAGCAAGTAAACGCTGCAGTGCAGCGCAGCATAGCCGAACACACTCATAGTTTGAATGAAGGAGTCCATCAAAAATAATTGCAGCCGTGACTTGATATTGCACGCAGCGTGAATAGTTCTCCGCAGAGCAGCAGGGCACCTTGCTGAAGAGTTGCAGCCTGTTGCCTGCAGCTCTTCAGCTAACAGCTCATCCAGCCTGCTCCTCTTCTTCTATTATTCCCTCACTACTGAATACTAATTCTCTGTCGGAAGTCAAAACTAACTGAGCAAAATGAATTGTTTCGAGGAAACAGTCTCAATGAACAGTCTCAGTCAGTGCTAACCTCTGTGACAAACACATTGTGATGATATAAAAGCCGCCGCATGTTTTGTCAGTCAGACAGTTTTAATGGTCCAGTATGCAGCTTGTGTACACCGAGTCACACTGAGAATTAACCTGTGTGTCTGGTTATATTTGCATATTCAGATTCTAGAGTATTTTTAAAACATGTCTTAAGGTTATTCTTCATGACAAGAATTGCAGAATATTGTTTTTTACAGTGAATGTAAATATACAGTACATTATTGTACAGTAAATCAAACCAGATGAGACCAATGTGTCACTAATGTGACTAATCTGTTCTCACATAAAAAGCAACAACATGTCTGTTGATGTCAAATGAGTCAGATTATTTTATGATCACATTTTGTTAACATTCATCACTTCACTAGATGCCGTCCTCATTTCCAAATATGTTTATTGAGCTTTCCATTTTTCCCATTCCTCCCTGGGGCATATCTGTCAAACATTATATATGATTTTGAGTCAGTTATCACAGAATCACAGCACATCTATCATAGCTGAGTCTTAGCATCTCACACTTGAGATATACATATATATATATATATAGTTATATATATATAGATAGAGATATATAGATAGATATATAAGCTTGAGTTAAAATGGCAGATTCACTTTACATTTACATATTCAAGAAAGGCTTTCTGCATTTTGTTAAAGTTAGTGGTGTTAGTGAAGTATTAGTGAGCTCAGGAGGTCTAACATCATTATCTGAGTATATTCGTTTTATTGCACAGGATGGCTGGCACCTTGCATGCTGTGCATTCAGTGTATGAATGTGTGTGAATGGTTGGAAACCTAGAAAGGCGCTATGTAAGTACGGCCCATGTACCATTTAATATTAGTTTACACTCTTTCAGTTTTCAACAGTGGACTTATAGTGAGCCCCACAGTGATATAGCAAGGTAGATGGACGCAATAGAATTTCAAAAGCAAGATGGAACTGCCATATTACCATACTTATATTTATGCTAATAATAATTTCAATACTCTGTATGTCCTGTACATATAGCAGCATTGACAATAAGGTTGACTTGACTTGACTAGCCAACATGCCTTGATCCCAGATCATCCAAGAACATAAGAGCGATGGTGCTTACCCTGATGTTCGTTTTTTTCAATTAAAAAGACTCTATGCCACAAAGTCTCCCCAAAGGTCACTTTTAACAATGGCTGACTCCACCTTGGCAGGGATCAGGCCAATTAACATCCAAATATGTTGGCTCTGCAGAGCTGCAGAACTGCTTGTCATGTTCCCTCACACATGGACCTGGATCTTTTTGCTCAAAACGCATGATAAATCAGCCATTAAACACTATCCAGTGCTTTTAATGGTGTAGCTGATTCGTTTCAAACGGCAGAAAATGTGAAATTAAATGTCACTCCTTCTCTATATCCAGTCAGGGAGCAGAGCCAGCAACTCAGGGCCAGCTAAATGTTAAAGAAAATTCCACCCTTGGATACTCTTAAACTGTTATATATCATCAATCTGTGATATTCAGTACATTCCAGGAGTTATTATGTGACAAAATGTGGTAATTTACCTTTTTGGTGGACTCACTTTACCTCACCCTGCCTCACTTATTTCCACTTCAGTTAATGGTTTTTAGTGTTTCCTGAAATAACTTTCAACGACTGCCAGAGAGGAGGGGGTGACCTCGGCGCATTAAGCTGTGTGTGCTACAAGATCTGTGTAGAGTGAGTATGTTGGATATCAGATGTTTTACTAATCTATTTTCTTGAATATTCAAACCAGTGGTGAGAAAATAGTTTCTCTCTACATCATTCTTCATCATTTTATTAATATTTTATATGATTTAATATTTATTATATTATATTTATAATTTTTTCTTTAATATTCTACCTCAAAGCTGAAAGAAACTCATTTTGCTTCATTTACTCTAAACTGTCAAGAAAGGAGATAATATTTCCTGTAACTGTAAACATTTTGAATTCAAGTTTCTCTCTTTTACCAAACTAAGATGAGCTTAATTGCCTCATTAAAGCAACATAAAACAAACTCAGCTGTGACAGAAACGAAATAAAACTCACCAAAGTAGTCCGACGGGTGTTCCAACAATCACCAACTCTCCTTTGGTTGATATAAATGCTCAATTTGCCGAGCGAGGTGTGAAGATATTATGGTAAATTGTCTGGGAGAGCATAGATAAGTGTTTCGGTTCCCTCAGTTGCCTGATGGCAAAGTAAAGCGGTCAACATATTCTAAATATAGCACTGGAAGAAGTAAAGAATAACTCAGTTTTATCGCGTTGGGATTGAAAGCATCCTCATGACAGGACGTGTCTGAATAAAACGGTGTGCACTGCATCAAAAAGTATAGTCCATAGCATTTGTCCTTTGCTGGAAGCCACATCATTAGTCTACAGAAAAAGGAACACCTTTCTTCCTCTTACACTGCTAAGCGTCTTGTCTTCTTTCTAGGTTCTGCAACTTCACTGATGTGTCTTTTATAGCCAGGCAGCTTTTACTGACATGTATTTACTGGTACAACAACATGCCTCTCTACTCTACTTTGATATGAAGGTTAGAGTTTAAGCTTAGCCGGGCTGGAAAACTGAAGACACAGGGACAACTGAAGGACACAGTGGCTGTTCAGTCGGTTCATTAGTATGCATATACAGCCAAACGAATGGGAGAATACACGGTGGTTGGAGGGTGGAATTGTGAGCAAAAGCTTTTCTCTAAGTGTTGACTTTCATTCATGAATTTATCATAAAGTAAGCTGACCTGAATGCACAAAAAGCGATCCGAACCGTTTACTCGAAATTGTCAGAAGAATCAGCAATTCCATGGTTTTTTTTTTAAAGCTACATTTTTTGGTAAACATGCTTTCTCTCTCTCGCTCTCTCTTTCTCTCTATCCAGAAAACAAGTGATGAATTGTTGTGACTCTCCCACCTCAGAATGTGCTACAATCTGTGGAGAACTGCAGTCCTGTAAAAATGCAGTCATTATATGCTTATGGTGCACGCCTCGTGCCTGTTAAAGAATACAGTTGTCATTTGGAGTTATAGCCCGTGTACTTACATCTATAGATCTGGTTTATGTTTCCTTCAAAATAAAAGATTACTCAACGTCAGTGGAGCTAAATAAATGCAGTCTTTTTTTGTTGTTGTTGCTTTAAAGAGTAATGTCTGCAGGTATAAATACACCAATTAGAAGGCTGAGCAGCAGCATCTATATAGCCTGGGAGGCGAGACCTGGGGCAAAAAAAAAGTCTGTAAGTAAGTCAGTGCTGCTTGTAAAGCTTAATCACTGTGAACGGGTGGTAATAAATGAAGAGATCCAGATGAACATATCGACAATTAGGCTATTATTTATCAACTCCTCTTCTCTCCTCAGGATTTCCACAACAGCGCTGAGATAAGAGGGATAGGATTTTGAAATGTGACCCTCCCCATCTCCTGTGGAAATGATGCCTTTGCTTGTAGGAGGAGGAGAAAGCAAACCTTTCGATAAAAAGCTAATGGGGATTGATTTCATGGCAGGTTCATGGTTTGTTTCTCTATCTGCGTAGACAGAGAAACAATAGCATTCTGGCAAGGAGTGCTGTCATAAAAGTAGAAAATATAAAATATAAATTTCTCCCCTCTGGGTTCTTAAAAGAGAGGACACAAGATTTACTGTGCAAATGAGATCTGTATACTGCAGCAGAAACATGCAATTCAGTTTGAGTTGGGCAGAGTCACACTAGCTTGAAGGCAGCTGTTGATGCCGACTAACAAAAATGTTTCTGAGGGATTATTCCATGTCTCCCTGTGGATGTCTGGTGATTCATTATATGAAAAATTTCAACTCAGCACACTGGATTAACAATGCACTAAAACATGAACTCTGACAAATAAAAGGTACCCTGCGAGTAACATTCAGCGTATCTCAGCATATCACACAACATGCATCCTAAAGGTCCGTCAGACGTGATGAATGCATTCAGACACTACTTTTGTTGCTGAGTGTTTTGAAGCCTGCATTGTTCACATTCTGTATTTAGACTTCTTCTGTGCTCTACCAGTCGCTCTGCTGCTCTGCCACCCTCAGCTGTGGTGCAGAGAGAGGTCAGCCAAACAACAACACCATATCAAACAATGGAAGATATTCAGCTACCGCTTCCTGTACTGCCAGTACCTCCCTGCAAAACAACCCTGTCGCAGGTACACAAAAGCCAAAAAAGGTGATTTGAAGTGTGGAACATATTGTCTCTGCCAGGGGAAAACTTGCATATCTCATCATTTCTATTTATGTTTATCATAAATCAGCACTATTGGTCATCCTTCATGTCTGTCAGTGGCTTCTACAGACAGATTTACAATAACACAAACAATACCAACAGTGTTGATTTTAAAAACACTGTTTTATTTCCGAAAAAGAATCATTTCCATCAGGAAATGTTCCTGAAATTTTGAAACTTGACTTCACCATATTCACATGGTGTTTATGTTCCTCTGATGGCATGCTTCGATTAGAAGCTCAAATCTCATACTGCTGTGTTTCAGGTTGCATGATTCACAAGCGTATCTTACAATTCAATATCTTACATTACAAGCTTGATTACATCCAGTGCAAGGTGTCCAAGATGTGCACTGATGTTTCAGAATGAATTTACGCCATTTCTGTTGTGCATATTCTATATATTACTATATCTTATATATATTAGTTTATATATATATATATATTATATATATATATATATATATATTGTTTATCCTTGAAATGTGTCCTGATATCCATCTGGATATTCACTATGCATTGTCCTTTCAGTTGCTGTTCAAAAGGGAAGTGGTGAAATGATACAAATGATGATCACAAATGGAAAGAGATGCAGATGTGTACATAGGATTAGTCTTTTCTCGATATAAAACATCAAACATTTTTATCTCTTTGGCTGTTGAACACAGCATAGTGGTAAAAAATTGCTAATTCGTCCTCTAGTGTGAATCCTAACTCGATGACGCAGCAGCTTAAACTCCAAAAGGGCACTGCTCCAGAGGTTTGCAAGGGAGATGGCCCCTGAGCTGGTTTTAGACCTATGCACTCTCCTGGCAGAGTGCCCCACTGCCCCATAATTGAATGCCACTTGACATATTTTCAATAGGTTTGTCACCTTTTTCCTGTACTCCTGAATATACATCAGAGCAGCTGGTGTCTCAAGAGAGGCGTCCATCCTTCCTTTTCATTCCTCCTCTCTGATACTGTCTTTAAGCTATAGGGTAGCTCCTTTTCCTTGACAGATAGAAATGTGCAAGGGAAGCTGATTTATAATCCCTCCAGTTATGACTGAAGTAACGAATAACAAAATGCGGAAACCTTCAAGGAGATGATTGTTAAAGTCAAAGACAGTCAGGGCTGTTCTTTGTCAGCAGAGGCATCTTATTTTTGCTGAAAATGTTTTCTGCTGCTGTTCTGTCCCTTGTTGAAGCCTGTCCACTACAGGCAGGGATACTTTCAACATGACTTTATATTTTATTTGCACTCATAAATCTATGAGTAATGCAATACAGAAGGATGTGGAGATTGGATTATATGAAGAATACAATTCTATGGCAATGACAGGACAACTACAAGAACCTTTACATGTGTAGCAAGGTGAAAGATACCCAAAGAAGCTGACTGTGGCTATCAGTGAGCCAATGGCCTTTGACAAAACACGTTTAGGGATGATAAATCTGCCTAATGAGGTCTGGCTAAGGAAATTACTCACCTTAAAGCCACTAACAGCATTCACAAGCACTTGAGGCAGCTGATAACTCAGAAAAAAAGGTGGGGGTTTCAGTTGTCGGTGATATTACACAGTAAATTAATTAAATGGCCCTCCAAAGGCTTTAAGATTCACCAATTAAACATATTAAATATCACAGTTGAATACGGAAAATGTCAGCTTTTCAGACATCTTTGCGTGTCATACTGAAAAGTCGAAGAGAAGACGAGCGATTGGCTAGTGACACGTTTTCCCCATCCAGCTGTCGAAGTTTCACTAACTTAAACTTATGAAAAGTATAGAAAAATCCAAAGTACGTCAGCACATGGAAGAGGACAACAAAACCTTTTTTCTAAAAACAGAGATGTCAGCTGTCAAAATGTTGATATCTGTAAGCCAAAAGCATTAGACACAAACATACTGATAGGGGCATTATGTGGTTGGATGTGGTCGCAGTACCTTTACAAGATACCTGCAGTCATTATCGCTGCTGAGACAAACTCATACACAGGTCTGTGGGCTCCTGAGCTGAGAGGACCTGCTGTGTGTAGGCGGCACCTGAACCTGTATTTATTTAGTAGCCCCAGCAGCTGTGTTTGAGGTCTCAATTGAGAGGGGAGAAGAGGATTCCCCTGCTGACATCGCAGAAGTGTTCCAGTACGCACGTTGTTCGATTAATAAGGTGTCTTCAGAGGACCACCAGGGAGGGAGGTTCGAGCGCTTTGTATTTGGGTTCAGGGCTCACCTGCACCTTGAGACAGATAGTTATTTCTGATTGTGTCAGCTTCCTCGCCCTAAAAACTCATAATATGTGTAAATAAAAACACCCACATGTCTCGAGTTACTATTTACCCTGACCCTGAAGGGCCAATAATAAATTTATAAAATTTTATCAGCTTCTGTCCAGCAGGAAGGGCAACAAATTCTCCAAAACAGGTTATGCCTTCCATATGACCCACAAAAATGATACATATGACTGTTGGTAGAAGTTAGGTTAAGTTTAGACAGCTAAAACTACATGTTTGATGACAAATTTTAATTAAAAGAAATATTCAGTAAAATAGTAGTAACATAATATTTCTTGAGATACATATTTTGATTCACAAGCAATAAAGACACCTGCTCATTCCAGAATGAGGATGGTTGGAGATTTTGCTACAACAACATTACCGTCTTGTGTGACCACTGATAGTACATAATTAGTAGAAAGAGCTTCCAGATCAGTGAAGTGGTGTGTCTTAAACCGGCATTCTTTTTAATGACCAGTAGGGGGCAGCTCACTTGGCTATTAAAAATATATTTTTGGCCTTTATTTGATAGATACAGCTGAAGTGACAGGAAAGTGGGGAAGACATACAGAAGAGGGCCACAGATTGGGATTGAACCCGAAGCCCTTGCGGCAAGGACTGAGCCTTTGTGCACGGTGCGCACACCCTGCCAGGTGAGCTAACGGGCACCCCAAGAAATGACCCTCTTCTTGTGAAGGAATTTGCCTTCTTTACATTAGTGTTGAAATGGTATAGTGCTCCCCATGTATCTCTGTGGTCATTGGCAAATCTAAAAGAGACCACAGGTCACAGCCCGTGGGGTCTTCCAAAGAAATCATTTAAAGTCTACATCTACTCTCTAACTCTCTAACTGAGCTGCTGGGCTGACAAGGTGAGCTAAAGCCTCTTTGTCCCACTTCACCCACCCAAGGTCAAGATTAGTTTTGTTTAAGACAGACTGACTGGCTCTCTGTAGAAGGCTCTGTGTGTGACCTGAAGTGACACACAGCATGACCAGAAGGATGTTCACACATGGGTATGGGTTGAGAATATTCTGTTTGTACACATATTGGACAGGCTAAATACCCCTAAACCTTCAGAATTTGGTTACCATCTACACAGTTAATCACTTGTGCTGTTCATGTCATCAAGGTCTCCTGAGAACATCTTCAGACTATGAGTGAAGCCTCTCAACAGACTTCCATCACACTTCTAAACTAATTCATTAGAAAACAGCTCCATTATTAGTTTATAGTCACAATTGGTACTTTCATTGGTACTCCAGCAACAATCTTGTAAATTATAGTCCCATTTAATTTACATTACATTTAGTCACTTAGCTGATGCTTTTATCCAAAGAGACTTACAAAAAAGGGAAACAATCAAGGTACAGTGTGACAAGGACATGTTGTGAAGCAATGAGTACTGCGACAGTACTGGAGGGGATAGATTTAGCATCTCCAGATGTTGGTAATGCTAGTGAAGGAGGTCCTCTCTGAAGAGCTGGGTCTTCAGGATGTTTTTAAAAGTAGGGAGGGACGCCCCTGCTCTGATAGGAACTGGTAGCACGTTCCACCAACGGGGAACAGCAGACGAGAAGAGTCTGGATTGCCTTTTGTGAATGGGTGGCAGATCCAGGTGTTGCTCATTGGAGGAATGCAGCAGGTGTGAGGTAACATGTATTACGGCATTCAAGTAGGTGGGTTGTGGTACCAGAGACAAGTACACAAGAATTAGTGATATGAATTTAATATGGGCTGCTACAGGTAGCCAATGGATCTGATGAGAAGCGGCGTAACGTGCCCTTTTGGGTTGATTGAAGACCATGTTCTGGATCATCTGAAAGAGTTTCACTGTGCAGGCTGAGAGGCCCGACAGGAGGGTATTACAGTAATCTAGTCGTGAGATGAGCACAGACTGTGTCAGGAGCTGGGTAGCATGTTGAGATTTAAAGTAAAAGAGACAATAGCAGGATGTGCTTTAGTCATTCTCAGTGAGCTGTCCCTTCAACACACTGGGCTCATGAAACTCAAATCAGACTCTCAAACTTGGCAATTCTGATGAAATATGAATCAATATTCTTTTACTGCATTGCCTATTTTCTTCCTTAAATGCTTCCAGAGACTTGTGCACATGAACAGGCATTTTTTCTTGCTTGAAATCTCAATCAAGTATCTGACCCGCCAACGTAACCCACATTCAAATATGGTCACTTCTAGCTCCAAAATACCTTGGTATCCATTTTCATGATGCCAACTTGAGGCTTCAAAATGGTTGTCCACAAATCAATGGGTGACATCACAATGGGTTTACACTTGGGTATGACCAGTAGCTTATGATGGCCAATGTTAGCAAACTTTAGATATTTTTCATAACTGACATTATCAACTTTTGCAGCTGACTTTATGATTTCTCTCTACTACATTTATCAAAATGGAATTTTGTAAGAGATACACATTTCAATGATTTTATCACACTGTATCTCACAAAGAAACATGTCTGATATTTCCTCCTTGTGGTCCACATCTACTTGGTCTTATTCAGCTTCTTAATGTTTCTCAGCAGGTAGAGCAGGTCGTCCACTAATCAGAAGATTGGTGGTTTGATCCTCATCCCCAGGACATAGTCTGCATGTCGAAGTGTCCCTTGGGTAAGATACTGAAATCCAAATTGCTCCCAAAGGCTGCACCACCGGTGTATGAATGTGTGTGAACGAATTAACTCTTTTCTGATGAGCATTTGGCACCTTGCATGGCAGCTAATGTCACCAGTATATCAGGAATGTGTGTATGAATGAGTGAATGCGATGTGTCGTGTAAAAGCGCCTTGAGTGGTCAGAAGACAAGAAAAGCGCTGTATAAGTACAGTCCATTTACCATCCAATGTCTTTAAAATTGCATTAAGTGATTTTTTGGCCACTTGTGTGCGACTTAATGTGGGTGTTAAGAGTGAATCAAAACTGTAAAACTGAGCATTGTAAAACCAAAATGTTAAAAGCCACTTTAACGCTGCAGAGCCTGGTCACATTACGACGATCCTCATTCTTAGAGTAAATCTATCCATGCCTATAATATTGATTATAGCAGCTTTAACAGATTCATGAGAATCTGTGGAAATCAAGGTATGTTAAAATGACTCTCGCTGGCAGTTTAGCAAAACTTACACAACTCTTGCTTATGGAAAAGATCATGATCACGGTTTAAAGTAACCAACAGAGTGTTGGTGTGAGACGGGATGCAAAATGTGGTCTCTGGTGTCAAAATCAGACACTTTGTAATCTCTAAACTAACTGGTTAGAGTATGATGAAGACACAGTCTCTTGTGGCAAGAGCTACCAGTGTAGCTTCTAGTGTAGCCTGCGGGTCCATATCCAGAAAATGTGTAATGAATATCCGTGCCAAGATTTCCTTTGCAGTCTGATTAGCAACTTGATACATGAGAATAACAATAAAGACAGATTTCTGCTTGTTTCTTTAAACAGATATCTGCATATGAATGCTAACAACTTAAAAAAGCTAAATGATTGCCAGCCAAATGACGAAAATTACGAGAAAAACACATCTCTACTCATCTCTAGCAGATGGGTTCTGAGACTGCATTTCGGCCAACACGTTCCACCTCTTTTGTTCTCACTGTTGACCTGCATGCAACCAAAGCCCACTCAAAAGTGATTGTTCAATACTGCTGCTCCACTTTGTACAACCTACCATCAACCCTGACCCTCGCCTAAAGATGTAACAGACAAGTCAAATACTTTATCACTGTACATGACAACAGAGGCATGTACACAGAAAGGCCACTCTGCTTGTCCCTCCTTGATGCGAGGTGACAGTGGTTTATCCTTTGCTATTATGGCTGGATAAATTAGCCTTTATAACCCAGATGTCCATGAATGTCATTCATAGAGCCATCTTCCTTCTTTGAGTTGAATAAAATGAGGGAGGTGAAGGGAATGAGTGTCATGTGGATAATGGGTAATTTCAGCATGAAAACAGAGCACAAGCCAGAAAATAAAAGCTTTTAAATTCCAGAAATGTCAGCACCTGGTGAAGTAATCAAAGTCACTGGTATTGATCAACAATTTTGTCAGACCCCTGCCGAGACATTTTGCAGTATGGGGCATCACAAATCATTTTAATTGCCCCTCTAAGTGTTGAGGTTTAATTTCATTAAAGTGGTGAAGATCATTAAAGGTTTTTGAAAGGAAATGACAGTGTGATACAGCTTTGTAAATGTGTTCTTTTATCCAAGAACACACAAAAAAACTATCCCAGGGACCAGAAACAGATTCTGACATGATGAGCCCTGCTAATGATTCATAAAACAAACACAATAACGCTAATAAAGCTGGCTTCAAAAAGCTTTTTAGCTTAGGGAGACAAAATAAGCACATACTGTAATGGAGAACAGTATTTGCTGAAATACCTTGATCACACAGTGACACACACTGTGTTAGGTCAGCCTTGGTTGGGTTGAACAACAAATAACAGCATTTGATTGCTATCAAAGTGGTCAAGCTTCTCAAAACAAGAGACAACTAAGAACCCAGTGCTTATATTTAATAATTTGTAGGCCAAATAAACCCCAGACATCGAGGGGAAAAATGGGCTGAGTACCGCTGAAAAGTTTTTAAAGTCTAGGTTGACTGTTCTTTCAAAGGGTTACATGACTAGGATTTTATGTGAATAAATTTAAATATAAGCTGAAAACAAGCCAAGATTTATTGTATAGCACCTTTCAACAAGATAATGCTTACACAAGGCAGGCACACATTATATAAGAATATAACCATTTTAAACAGTGAAACAAAATTCATTTAAATACAGAAATAAAATGAAACAGAATAAGACATATGAATAATATATGAATAAATAGTTTCATGTTTGTCCATTTTTTAAACCCCGATTTAAAAGAATTGAGGGTTGGAGACTTTTCTGTGTTTGTTCCAGATATGTTGTGCATACTGATGAACTGACACACTGACGTGGCCTCCAGGGGTCCCAAAACTCTTAAGTACACCATGTGGCATGCGGCATTGTCCATGTGTTCAGGGAATTTGCATCACTCATATCAGTCATGTATTGTGCATATAGTAATCGGTCCCGCTCAGAGGTCCCATGTCAAAACTAGTTTTAGGATCTTTATTGCTTTTCTTTCTATTGTGCTCACATGGTGCATATTCCTCAAAAAAGGTGGATTGTTAGGATTTGCTAGGCTCGTCTGTGTTTTCCTGGTCTTTCCCGTTAGGATTTGCTAGGCTCGTCTGTGTTTTCCTGGTCTTTCCCTGCCCTTCGTGTTCTGTGTCTGTTTTGTCTAGTCTCCCTTGTCTGTGCAGGCTGACCTGCTGACCCTGAATTCTCTGACCACGCCCCCGTTGATCCTCACCTGCTCTATTCTCAACCTGCTTCTCGTCATCTCATCAGCTCCTGCAGTATGTAACTCGGGTTCACCCTGCTGGACTCCGCTGGTTTGTTGTTGTACCTTGTACAGTGACTACTTTGTACCTGCTCTGTGAAACTTACTTGCTTTTTTTCCCCTGGGCTGCTCCTGTAGTGTCTGTTTGTGTTTCGTCTTGGAAATAAAAACCTTCAAAAGCAATTCCTGTTGTGGTCTGCATTGCAGGTTCAGTTTTCTGCTTAACATGGATATCATCAGATTACCTTGCTGTGTGCTTGATGCCAGGTTTTAGTGTCCTCTGCTGCCAAAATTCAACCTGGTTGAAGGCCAGGGTGAACTTTGAATCTGGTTGATGTTTCGCACTGTTCTACAGTATGTGCCTGCTCGATGCAACGAAAAAACAATCTATCCAAACCAAACGTGCCTTCAAAAAACTGCTAAGCCACTGAGCCTCTGCACGCACACGTCACATCTTCTGTATTCAATATTAAGTCAAATTGGATACAACAAGCAGCCAGACAAGGTTTTAAAGACCACCAATAACCACCACTACATCCTAGAATGGTGACTCTAATGTGGCATGAAATCAATATCAACCCTCCTATCCAACTTCGGCAGACAGCACACAACTAACCTCAAAATGCTGAGGTATCAGAGCATTACACTACTCGTAACTGAAAAAAGGAATCACATTAATGAAATATGTTACAAAACCAAAACCTAATCCCGACTGCCACCTCTGTTGGACTTTAAAAAGAGCACCAAACCTCTTGTGAAAAACAAGTGAAATTTTTGCTCGGCAAAGAAGCAGAACACACCGTCTCTGTTCTGTCACAGAGGATGTCTTTGTGACAGTCTTACCACCAAATTACTTTCCCACCATTTTCTCCTTCTAAAAGTCATGTGTCAACCTACAAAGGCTAATCTCAACCAGCCATCCATTTTTTCTTTTCTTTCATGAAACAAGCAGACAGTGCAGAGGATACTCCGGGAGTTGCTGATGACGTCAATGTGACCACTAACTTTCTTGATCACAGCTCCTCTTCCCGTCTCCTTTCCCCTGCTCCCCACAGTGTCCAGTTCACGGTGAGTATCTTATGCCCTTTTGTCCCCTGTGGCCCTCTGCATAGCTCATTTATGAAGTCCGGAAATATCTGCCAACTCGGCTTTCCCACCAACCTCTCCCTAAAATAGCACGGAGGCAAGCATGGAGGGCCCTCATTTCGTTGTGCAGCAACATAACCAGGTCATGTCTGTCCTCTTTTAGAAGAAGAACAGGCAATTTAGAACCCAGCGGTGGTTGTCAACAACAAGGCTGGTCAAGTGCATGGACATTGTTTGCCGATTGAAAGATGGATGAAGAAAACGGATGGTGGACGTAGAATGAATATGGTCAGGAAGACAAAACGAGGATTAAAAAAAAATGAAATTATGAAAACTGGGATGGAGAGAGGAAAAAAAGTAAAAGCAATTTATAGAGGGAGCAGAACAAAGTGAAGTAAAATGTTCTTCTTTGCTACAGGCTGCAGATACCATGAACATTGTGATAATTCCAACTCTACAAGACGTTTTCTTTTTGATTTATTGTGGAATATTATCAGTGAAGTCACAGTGAATTTACTGGTTGTTAGACGTTCATCCTTCTAATACTTCTCAGAATAACCTCCATATATCCGCAGCTCATTCAGCCCATCTAAGGAATTCATAAACTGCTCAATATTCCAGTGCAATTTGAACATCATAATTCAAATTTGCTGCATAGTAATCTGCCTTGAGAGGAAAATAAATCACACTCAGCCTTCTTACAGCAATTCATAAGTCTCTATGGGTGCTTTATTCACGCAGGTCTGTCACTACACATGAGCATGGCTACACAGCATGGAAACTAGAAGTCTGAGAAATGACAGAATGTTGTGTTCCACATCAATAATTGCCATCTCCAGTCAGTATCAAGGGTTCGCACTGGAAGCATCCGCAGAACTTGCCAACCCCTTACATGCAATTTTGATAACCCATGATTGAGCGCCTGTGCTGACAGCAATAAAGCAGATGACAGAGCCTGTGGTCATTTCATCACAGTTTACCAATTAGCATGACTCGACTGCAGCCAACAAGAAGTCTGCAGCCATGCTAAATCTTTTGCGGGGCTGTATATAAATGTAAGGGTGCTTTGAGCTAAATGTTTACATCAGCATGCTGATATGCTCACAATGATAATTTGAACATGTGTATTTACCATGTTTACTGTTTTGGCTTAGTTACTTAGCATGCTAAAACTAAGCTACTAATTTCATTAGTTTGAATAAAAAGTATGGCTTCCCTAGTGTTTCAGTATTCTGTGTCTTTCTCTGTGGTGGTGTGTGTGGGTGTGGCAATCCAATCCTCCTCCTGCTGCCAGGGGCGCAGATAGTGGGTGTGTCAGGTGTGTCATGACACACCCACTTTTGAATGACCGTAGATCTGTCCCACCCACTTTTATGTAGCTTAACGTTTTGTTTTTTTTTGTTTTTTTTTTTAACTTTGTCTTCTTCAAATCTTCTGATTCAAGCATCACGAGGAAACCAAAATATGAATTAACATAATATTTGGTTTACTGAGGTGTGTGCTGATGTGCATGCGTTGTGTGTAACAACGCGTACGCATCAAGCAAGTGACTCGTTTGGACTGTGCAGCAAAGAGTGTGGAGTCGTCGTCGACTTTGGTTGCCACGGTTACCAACTGATCACTTGGACAGCTAGCTGCACGTTCAGCACGGCATGGCATGATGAGAAGGACAACAAAAAAGCAAAAGACTATTGCGTCATTTTTTCAAAAAGTCACTTCTGTAAGTAAATTGTACTTTTTAAATATATACTTCATCACACCACATTGCATTTCTGAGAGTCTCGAAGCAATGTCCTCTCGTGAAAGTAAAATCGTACGAGGCAAGAGACAAACTTTCGCCTTCTGTCTCCGCGTAGCCTGTAGCCTACATGTAAATACCTCGTTGGACATTAATAACGTAATGCCGTTTTAATGTTAATCTGACTTTCCTCGCCACGCACGAGCATAGGCCTACTGTTTAACAAGGACTGACTAAACGCACGTAGCCCACCCAGTTTCTCAGCATTTTTTAAAACGAGTTTAGCATTTTTGTGAGGGGGTTTCTGTGTGTGATGACAGTTAATAATTTGTAATGATTTTCATGAGCTACGTTAATATCATCATTGTCCTGGCCTGCAGGTAGTGGCAGTACGTGTGTGGTAGTAGGATTTGATATAATATTGGTTGAAATAATATAATTAGCATATCCGTGTATGCTGGTTTTGGGTTCGACGGAGCTCCGGTGATGTCTGGGCACACGTTTTGCCTACACAGGATCCAGATGTGAAGTAGCAATGGAATGGTAGCTTAGTCAACATGGCTCGCTAGCAGTGCAGTTGTGTCCTGTGGATTAAAATGGAATAATCGCAAGAAGTCATGGTATCAAGACAACGTTTTAAGGTAGGACGTTTGGTTATTCATTTTGCCCACTGCTGCGACACATTGACTTGAGCTCATTTGGTTGTTTTGAAGCATTCCCTGAAGAAGGTTCTGCTCATTTGCGCTAAATTGTATTTTTATTGTGCTAATACAGACGGGCATTTTTGTATCTATATTCTTCTAAAAACTCACACACTTAAAACAAACACTTAAAGCGATGGCCGTGTGTCTCAAGTGTACAATTCACCACTTCTGCGCGATTTTGACAATAGTATCTACACAGCCTTGTAGGCTAGCAGGACCGATGGTTTCATTATCAGTCAGTTGAGAGGGGTCCATGGTGTTTGCATTATTCCATTTCATGTGACTACTCGCAAGGAATTCTTACCGCTGAGCCATGTTCATGTATTCATTCTTAAAAAGCTGCTACTGTAATGTTTTGTGTTCTATGGTGGGGATTTTTTGGACAGCACTTAGGAGCACTATAGTGTGAGAGTGGGTGTCAGGCTGGCAGCCTGGGGGGGGGGGCAGCTTCGTCCCCCCCAGTTTCTCAAACCTATCTGCGCGCCTGCCTGCTGCAACCTGCACACTGTATCCCACCCACTAATCATAACTCTGCAGGATATCAACGCTGGCTCATCATTTCAGTCTTCGCAAGATTCTTCCGTCACTCATATGGTTTACTCATCCCTGTTTTCTCCTGCTCAGCTCAGTCTGCCTGCACAGCTCCACCTGTCTCTGTACTGACTCACTCAAATTCAAACCACCATTCATCTGTGTTTACTTTTCAACAGCTGTGGTCCAGGTTCTGTTTTTTGGTTCAGGTCTTATGAACCTTGACAGTGGTGACAGAAGTAATCGCTGCCAAAATTATGTTCACAGACAATGTATGTGTTAGTTACTCCATTTATGTAACTCTATGTAACTCCCTGGAGTTGCAGTGGTGGTGGTTGTGGAAGATGGCAGCCAGGATTGCCTATTTTAGTTGTAAACAGATACACTGTCAGTAAAAAGCACTTGCTGTTGTGAATTATTTGTATATAAATGTTATTTTTTCATAATTGGACACTCAATAGTGAAGAGCCAGATAGGAAACAAAAGTGTCTGGCTATAATCAAACCATTGCATTACTGTAGTGTATATGGCATGTGGCAAGTGCTCTCACATCCCAAAGTCTGAACTGCTGATGTCTAGAAGAAAAGTCAGGTGATTATCCAAGTTACTGCAATTCATCCTGAAGGGAACATGAATGCCTGATGCTAATGGCATGACAATCCTGTATTTGCTGGTGGTTAAACTGTGGAAAGTCAGGAGTTTTAAAAAGTCATTAGAACTCATCCTCTGGGGATCTTTGATGGTAATCCACCCAATAGTCATCAAGAAATGGGAAAAGATCATTTCTAATACAATAATTATTTCTATCATTGGGGAAGGAACTGTTGATCCTTGATACTACCAATATTACTGATATGACTAGTAAGGACTGCTTTCTGAAATCTGTAGTCAAAGTCTACACGGATGGCAAAATCAAATGCAGATTGAGTTTAATATAATAGAAAATTCAAGCATCTTCCACTGTAATTACATGACGTGATCTGATTCTATGACTTTTACAAACTGCAACAAATGATCGAAAACCAGGTTTGTTCATAACTAAATTCAGAACATTCTAAATGGAGGATAACTTGAATCTAACAGGCTTGTATTGCTCAGCACTTTAGACCTTACATGTCCTCTGCTAAGAGCTCATCTGAATAGAGCCACTCTCTGAGGATCTTCCCTACATCAGTAAAGATAAGAAGAAATTAAAAACATTTATTCAACAAAATGTTGACTCAAGTACTTAATTATGAACTCTACTTACCAAAACAAATAGCATATATGAGAGTCTTTTCACACGGCAATCAAACCCCTTCAAATATTTGTCTACACAATATTTAATGACACTTAAACACAAGAGAGGCTGCAAAGACCGCACAGCAAAACTGTAAACCCAACCATGAAGTTTTTGATTTCTGATGATCCATAAAGCTACACGAACACACACACACACACACACACACACACACACACACACACACACACACACACACCTACTGAAATGTCTCAAATCAAATTTTTTCCTTCCTTCAGCTTGTTAAACAGATCAGATGACGTTAATGCAGCATTTCAAGTTCAGGTTTCAAGTTTATTTCATTTACGGAGCACTTTTAAAAGCAAACTGGTTTTTGCACCAAAGTGCTTCAGAGACAGACACACAGAATAAAATAGAATAGAATTAAAAAAAAAGTTTGAATACAGTTAAAAGACAGAAAATAAAAGTAAGTCTTAAGGTGTGTCTTTTAAAAGCATCACAGGGTTCTCACCAGGATTTTATTTTAGAGTAATGGGGTAAGGCGAGGGAGCGTAGCGACCGAGCGGTGGGATGGTGCGGAAGGGGGGTCCCCCCCTTCCTTAATGCGAAAATTTTGAAAAATTGTGCCCAAAATGGGCCATATTTGAGGTACCTGGAGGGAATAAATTGCATTTTTTATGTTGTATATACTTAGTGGAAAATTGTTACATCTTTGGATCTTGGCAGTGTGTTACCTGCAAAGGGTGTTGTCAAAAGATATGTAAACTCAGACACAAACAATAGAGATAATACACGTTTTATTCTATTAAGAAATTAAGAAATGCGTGAGCATCATGTTATTTCGGGAGCATAACCTACCAACCAATTATTAGAGACATGAGACAAAAGATTGTCCTAAATTGTGTCAACAACAGAACAGATAAATGCAAGTGGATAAAACAGCCTGATGCAGGCAGATTACTAGTGTGTTAATGTCAGCCACAGTGGGATCCAGTAGCCTAAATTAGCACTAAAAATCATCCGATAGGGCCTACGTCCTGTCATTGCTAAACCTGCCTACAAGGTAGACATTTCCATTCATCAAAGTGTTGGTTAAGTTTTCAAGCGTGATGGAAAGCATGTATAACTGGTGCACTTACATTTCTGACCATGAAGAAAGAACGAATGTCTCTTTTTTTGCGAGGGGGTCCGTCATTCATTGTTATAATTATGACATTCACCGAAGTCCAGCTCAAAGTCCAGCTCAAAAGAAAGCTATCACTGGGAATCGAGCGGGAGTTCAGTTGTCGTTTTTTTCCCTCTCTCTCTCTCGGGGAACTGATTTCCAGGCATCTGTCTCCTAGCAACCTAAAATCAACAGCGCAGAGTACGCATGTGTAGGTTCATCAAACGTCGGCTACACCATTGTAGGAAGACAGCACCAAGCAAACGTCAGCTGATTTTGACACCTTGAAAACTGCTGAAGTGCGCAGGAAAAAAAAAAACTTTTGACGATGGTGACGAAAACTGAAAACAGCCGTTACGCTATATTAAAAATAACGTAACGGGGGGAAATTGCCGTTGCGGTCTGAAATTTTAGCGTAGCGGGCCGCAACCATATAAAGCGCTGGCGAGAATTCTGCATCAACACACTTATTGTTGTGGTGTTGTGTATCCAGAGGCTGTTCCAGAACCGCAACCGAACACGCCGTGTCCCTGGCCTTGTTTTTCTTCCTGCCACAGTGGGATGATCTGAGGGGTCTTGTAGTGCTGAAAGGGGTGAGAAGTTCTGGGATTTACAGTATTTATCTGATTTTACAGTATGTAGGGCCAAGACTGTGGAGAGATTCATCGACAGTTAGAAGTGAACAGGGAGCCATTGTAGGGATGCCAGAATGTGTGGGTGATGTGGCCTTGTTTTTTGCGGACTTTGTTAGTAACCAGGCTGTAACCTTTAGATTTTTTGTAAAGAGGTAATGGTAGCCTGAAAAATGCCTAGACAGAGTGAGTTACCTTACAGTAGTCCAGCCTGGATGATGTTAGTGCATGTACTACTCTTTGTAGATCAGCGGGTGATAGGACATGACAGATTTTTGAGATTCATCTATCCATTTTAGGCATTATAAAAACCACCAAATGTGTGAGGCACAGAGGGAGAAGCTCATGTGGACAACTGAAGAGAGGGAGTGTGTGAACATGGACAGACGTGTCGATGTAATATAAAAGCTTCCTTTGATCATGATGTTACTTTAGTGTAGTGCATGAACTCCACTGCAGACTGAAGTCTGTTAACAGTGACAGACCGATAGATCTCCATTCGTCTCCTCTTTGAAACGTCTGTATCCTCTTTCCACTGCTCTATGATGAACTGGTCACAGGGCTGTGTAGCTGCTGTGGCTGCTTTAGCATAGTAGGTTAAAGCAAATTGCTGTAAATGATCCCAGTCACTCATCCATCTATTTTTCCATAACGGCTCATCCTTATCAGCTAGCTAACCATGCCTGCCTCATGGCCATTCAAATCATTAGAAAAAACTTGACCTTCTGACCTTCTCTTTGCAGCCTCAACTGTGATTGTTGGTCTGTTGACAATATCTTGAAGGCTATCCATGGCAAGTTGGTACCCAGAGGATGAATCCTAATGACTCTTACAGGCCAGACTTTCAGCTGGTCGAACACTTCAGTTAATGAAAGAATAACAAAGATTTGAACTTTTATAATCATATTTTATATTATTTACTCAATGTTCAGATTCTATTCTAGGTTTGTTTCCAGAGCTTTCAATCACCTTTCATTATTTTCATTCACAAATGGAGTTGTTGGCTCAACTGTCAGACTATTCAACTATTTACAAGCTTGAATCTTCCACTTTCTCTTCTTTTGGTTCTATGGTGTAATCATTGCATGGGCCAGAGCAGGCGTTTCTTCGGCGTGGTAAACTTTATGACAGTGTTACAGGTTACTGTACCAATCAAAACACACTCATATACATGTCAGAAAAACACAAATGTTGAACCCAGAAGTACAAATTCCAGTACCAGCAAGATTTCTTCCAGTTGACTGCATCAAGACGATAAAAAACTGTTCTACTGGGACAGATACCATCTTATGCAGTGCCCCTGCAAACCTACATATTCATGCTGAGCACTTGAGTGAGTCTCACAGTGTAAAGCCGTCCTCAAGGAGTCTGAGGGCTCAGTCACTGACTTTTTGACTCAATGAAACATCATCCCCTCAGAGGCTAACACAGGCCACCATGATGTAAGAGACGAGCAAATGTGGCTAATTACAACACAGGCGGTAGCACACACTGAGCTTCACTTCAGAAACCTGTAGGTAAAGTCATAGATACGTCATGTTTTATACTAATTACGGTAATGACTATCTTGGGGTGCATAATGTGCCCCACAGTTATCATAAGATACAAAGTGCTTTACATGGTTGAATTGAGGATTAAAACATTTCAGGACAAATAAAATCAGGCAATTAAAATATTACAGAAATCAAGTGCAAAACAAACCTAAACAATAAAGGTAAATACCACTAATAAAAAAGATGAGACATGTTGGCAATAAAGTTAAAGCACCTAAAACCAAATAATCTACAATATTGTAAATTCACTGAAGCGGATCAGAATTATATAAAGTTTTGAAATTCTACTCTTTTCTGGCTGGTATATCTGTCAGATGAAGTCTCACCTAGTTGGGCAGATAAAATGTTGTTTGCTTACTCCTCCATGCCCGCTACATTTTCTGTCTGTGGATGAAAAGAACTTTATTTTTGACGTGTTCAACGCCGCTACCTTTGCTGTCAGACATGGTGGTGTACACAGTGATTAATAATGGACGTCAAGGGTGCAGTTAGGAGGTTTTGATCCTTCTTTCCTTTCACACTGTGTGTACAAACAGTATGAGTGTGTCTGTGTATGTGCTGGGGAAAACAAGATGAAAACAGTCTCTCCCAATATTTCTGGAAAACTAACCGATCCTATCAATTTTAATTTGGTGAAGTAAATGAAAACATTATTTTTCTGTGTCTGTGTCCGTGCCAAAAAGCAGCATTAAAGTGCACACTTGTTTTTGCTCCTCATTTCTTTGAATAAATAATTAATACAGCTCTGAATTGATGCGTTCACTCGAAGAGACAATGAAATAAACCTTAAGTACTTTTTTATATTGTGGAAATCTGGTGATGAATTGAACAATTGTTGCAAACAAACATCTCCATCCAGGGCTCTGTGAGTTATTGTGATTATATTATTTGCATTTTCTTGTATTTTGTGATTTACATTGTTCCTGGTTCGTTCGTCTCCCGTCCTGACACTTTTACTTTAATCAAATGGCAACAACGACAACTTAAATGTTAGAAAATTCAGAGTATTAATGCAGAATCTGTGTCTGATGCCCAAACATTAAGGCATCGAACTTGGCAGTGGTATGATGCATCTCAGCAAAATAAATTAATTAGATTATTTACCACAACTGTCAGCTTCAATGAAGTGCATGTCTGGTTGAAATGTCAAGCTCATCTACAGGATGTGTGCATCAGTGATATCATACCTACCAGCAGCTCTAATCCTTGTCTTCACCCAATTGTACGTGCAGATGACAGCAGTGTGGGCAGGAGGTTAATGTCTGGCACATTCACTGGTTTCATTCTACATGGCTGAGGAACAAAAGGCATATTTTCACATTCATTCAAGTCTCCATGTGTCCAAATCATGGACACATGGACATTTAAGCACATCATCCTGAAGGTTGGACGAGGAAATCAACAAACCTCAATGTCCATTAAAGGCGCACAGATCAGCTTTGTGCTACACTTGGACAGGCAGATACACCGGCACTGGGAAGGATTATCTTGTTCAGAGATTAACCAGGCGTCAGCTCATATGGTAATGAGAGCGTAGCAAAGCAAAACAGAACATTTGGTTGCTGTCACTCAAAACAATAAGGCGAAAGGCGCTAAATCTCTCTGTAGAGCTAAAGGGAACTCAAAAGTGGAGTTATAATTGGTAGTGATTATTTGTAGGTTTGTCACTCCAAGCAACACCTTTTCATTCAACGTTAATAGAAATCTATTTATTTAAGAAGCTACTATAACCTGTAGACTTAAAACTGCCAACGGGTAAAATGTATCCTCTATTGAAAAGCTGTGCAGGCTGTGATTTGTTCATCTTTAACAAGGGGAACAGCCACCTGCAATAATAATCATTTTTTAGTTGTTGTTCAAATTACAACATAGTTTTAACAGATTATTTTCTTTGATTTGTGTAACTGTAGCAGCTGAGCATGCAGTGAGTCAGTGCAAGTTAACTTTCTCAGTGCTATTTCCTGCTCCACGCCCAGGTTACACCAGACATCAATTATAAGAGAATATCATCAATCCTAGATGAATCGTTCCCCTCACTCAGTGCATTTAATCTAATGTCTGATTTGCATTCATGACCTTTCTTTTATTCGTAGTGATGGTTAGGCTATGAGGCGATAGTGTGAAAATTTGACCCACTGGGTGTGAATACACATTTTTAAATCTTTAGTTTTCTAAAATATAGTGACATTTCTAAAACAATAAAACAGAAATATTGAATAAATAACAATATTATACACACATTTCTATCCTCATTTAATTATATGGAGTGAACCACAGGTCTAACTGAATTGTACAGTAGTTTCACTTTGATACCAAATGTTAACATGTCACAAGGTGCACATTAAATCATAAAATTAGTTGAATAAAAATGGCATACTCAGAAAACACTTCTGCAGCTTATGACTCTCCCAAATTTAAAGAAAAAAAATAAAAATAAAAATCTTCATCTTCTAATTCTTTCTAATTCTTTCTGGATTTTTTATATAGAAATTGCATTGAACTCGTCTCTTTCTACCTAAAGCTGCTGCAGAAATGACATTGTTGCAATGCCTGCTACATTTGAGCTTTGACTCTTATCTAAACATACAGTAATGAAAATGTATGTTACATGTAATATGGTCAGACATACTTCATAAGAAAGGTTGATGCTGAACTTGTGTTTCTTGATGTTGAGGGTCACCTTGTGTTGGGTGGCACAACCGGCATTCTGCTTTCATAGAAACACCTTTTCTCTGGTCAGTGTTGTGTCTAAGTGTGGGGCAGGTGCGTTTATATGAAACAATTTCATTTGAAATAATTCATAATCATTTCTAAAAAAGAGAGCGGAGCTGTCAGAATAACAAAGTGGCTAACTCTGTAGTTCAACTGGAGAAACCACACTTTGTATCACACCTGCTGAGATTATTTTTGGCACCGAATAGATTCGATTTGTTACATTTGCTCCAGTATACATTGTGACCTACAGAATACGAGGGCATCGGTGAGGCTCATTTTCAGCTGCAATTCATGCCAAATACATTTGAGCATCATCCCACGGAAACATTGGTATATTTTTCCTGGACGTGTTCCTGCAGAAGCCTCATTGTTGGCAGATCTGAAGCCCTCTGGATGACGCTTGAGGGAAGGTGGTGGTTGTGGTGGTGGAGTTGGAGCGGTGGGGTGGGGGAGTGTGTCCTGTTTTGTACATGGCTTACCAAAGTGCTGCACGGTGAACAGATGCTGAACTGAGATTAGTTGAGGAGGCTAGTTTTTCTGAATGCAATTACACGTCAACATTCCCTGATTAGGTTTTCAGGCAGATGATACGGTCCTGACACAGAGAGGAGAGTGTGTGTGTGTGTGAGTGTGTGTGTGTGTGTGAAAGCTGACACTAATTCAACTCCACATCCTCCCTCATGGAATGGTCAGAAGCTGCCGAGCTCCAAAGAAACATCAGTTTGTGTTCATAAAGTACTCCAAAACGAGGCAGAGAAAGGTAAACATCACCCTCGGAGAAATCGCTAATGTTACAAAGATAATTAGGATTACTTAATGCCTAATGTCGCTTTGGCTAATGGAGTAAATTCAAATGAAGGAACACTTTCTAATTGGTAATTGATTGTGTGGTCATTAGGTGGGATGTAACAAAGGATGCGTCTAGGAGTTATTGAACACATCCCGTCAGCCCCACGAGAGACCGCCACAGTGACAGCTCATTTAAATATCCCATCCTAAACCCAAACCACTTGATGAACTCTTCACGTCTACCTGCCTTTTGTGTCTTCCCTTTGCCGTGCCATTAAGTGAATAAAGCGAGTGCAAGAAAGAAGCGAGCCCCGCAAAGACTCTTCCTCCTCCTTCCTTCTCAACGGACCGCTGCCGCTGATAATTGGACTTAAGGTTTCCTCCTATTATGTGCTTGTCGAACAGCAATCTAACACTTTGCCATCTGTTTGCGTTAGTGTTAATCATATCTATTCTCCAACATTATTGTTCCAGATGGCTTCTATAATTGCATTGTTTCTTCTGCAGATGTTTTATGGTGCGTTTTCGGAGCACAGCCAGCTCTGGGTTGATAAAGCGCTGGAACGGTTAATGGGAAAATAACCGTTTTCACAGGCAGGTTCCAAGTTTTTGTCACTAGTCACACAAACAGTGTAATTGCCACTAATGGGCCAGGGTAAACGTCGGACGACTCGGGGCCATATTAGCATAGTTCCACAAAACAGAGGAGGAATCCAAATTTAGACTGTGGCAGTGGCTGGGTCCGCCATGATGTGAGAAAAATGAATCTCTTGGCACTCGGAATGTAGAAAGAGCTCCAAATGTACATTATGCAGGGACTTCTCATTATTTTGGAAGGAGGGAGAAAGCATATAGTACAGCGGCAGCGATAGCAGCTGGAACAATAGCAGCAGGAGTTTCAGTTCCAGGGATTAAGTTCTTGTCGAGGCTCTCTTGCTGCTCTGTTTGTTTTACAATATATCAAGTGTCTGGAAATATCCAGAGCATACTAAATAAAACGGTTTCTCTCTCATGAAGGCAGTAGCACTCCAATGGTTGCCATATTTTCTAACATATTTGCCATTAATTTGAAGAGTCACATAACCTTTAAGGCTTTCTGAGTGAAATACGAGACAGTGGCTGTATAGACTGCCTCCGCCATGAGATGCTGAACCGCAGCCTATTTTCCCTAATCGCCTATGTGAGCACAACACCGCTGATTCAATCTGAATGTGACAAATGCTGCTGACTAGAGGAGGACAGCTCTGGCATCCTACATGGCAATTTTGAAAACGGCCTCATTTTCCTGCGCCATTGTCTGCATGGCAATAGTGTCTGCGATGAACTGGAATCACATTATCCTGCAGATACCTGAGCATCAGCTGCACCGTTCGAGACACCACCGGGGGGGAAATGAGGGTCACAGAGACTCCCCCTCTCCTCTGATTCATCTACTCAGACGAGGCGAGGGTCAGATCGCGGATCGGAGCTCATCAGCTGAGTTTCCAACCGGCCAATCAGTAGAGAAATTATTTCAGGTAAAGGTGGGGAACAGATGTAGCAAGGTATGGAGAATATCAATTACTACGTTTGAGATTATTATTCGTCATTCACAATCAACAATAATTTCATCTGTTTGCTGTGTGAGTCTTATCACGGATGTCAAGTGGGCTCCTTTTAAGTGGATTATCAGCTCTAAATACTCGATGAGAATCACTGTTTGGCAGCAAGCGATTACTGCTGGATTCTACATTCCTCCACATCCTCGCTTTTCAGGGGCTAAACTATTTCCACTAAAAGTTTGATCTCAGCACATTCCTCTGCTCACCACTCATTATTTAACGACAATGAAATTGTAGCTATTATTGTTCCATTCAAACAAACCAAGCAGTGGCAAAAGAAAGTGGCAACACGGTGCTAATCTCACAGAGACAGAACGCAGCAGGCCATCTCGTGTTAGTAATCTCATTTCCTTTGTGCTCTCTGAATCAACTCCTGAATCTGTTTAATTAAATTAAATCATGTATAATTCAGAGCCGTACAGCCCCGCCTGTTTGCGTGAGGCATAACTGCTGCAGTCGGCATTACGCTACACACAAAGGCGGGTGTAAATGGTCATGTTAGCAGATACAGTTTTCATTACACTGCTAATGAAGTTGCAAAGGTCTGCTGGATGAATGAAGCTGACAATGAGGAGGCTGCATCCATCAGGGCCAGATGGAGGGGAAACACATATTTACCTCCATCTAAATGTGACCCACCAGCGCCAGCAGCAGTCAGTTCCAGACCCCATGGCAGGATTTCAAATCATATGATACGCTGTGACAAAATTCTCTGCAGAGCAAAGGAAAAAAAGGATGTGAATAATAGCTGGGAGAGGCGGTGAAACATGAGGTGATCAGAGAGGGTTGAGGAAGGACAGTAAAAATGAAGCGGTGCACAGAGGAGCCGAGTATCTGCGCCGGTTCAGGGCACATGAAATGGAAAATAACTAATCATCAGCATCATAATAGCCGCCCTGGAAAGGGTGTTTTGTCTCCATTTAGAGCAAAGCAGGCAATTTGGGGGAGATTTAAAACTTGTGCAATGTGCTGCATTATCTATAAGTTACTGCGCGCAAACACAGGAGAGGAGGGAGAATCCAAGGACTGAACATCACATGACACCGTTACACAACGTTTAGAGGCCAGTGTGCTGCAATCGATTTATACATGCCAGTGTGATCAGAGACGGTAGTTTGGGAAATCAGCTAAAGCCAGAATATATTTTAGCTTCTGTGTGTGTGCCCAGAGGCCATGTTTTCCCAGCTTCTCCCTTTAAAACAAGAAAGCCTTTTTTTCTTCTTCTTTTTTTTTTTTTTTTTTACTGATTCAGCATTTCAGTTTCAACAGCTCAATGACCTGCTGTATTTGCCTCCTTCCACCAATCCGATGAAAGAGCGAAACATGCTTACGGTACTGCTTTTAAATCACTTTATCGCACACTACTTTGAGAAATGCCACTACAATTGCTGTCAAAGTAATGTTGTTACACGTTTTTTGGCCTGGAAACAAGTGAGAACGAGCTAACGCCGGGGGACTGAAGTCAAACCAATGTTGTGTTTTGAGGATTTTTTTTTTTTGGTGCAGTTTTCTGTCCCTGCTGCTCAGTGACGGCGATTCAGAAGGTGAACTAGGGGTCACTTCTTTTAAATTCATCACATTAGGCTGGCGCCCGTGTCAAGGTCAATGCGATAATGACAATTTTACAATTACCGCACACAATATTTGCCATAAATTTCTTGGAGTGTAAAGATGCTCGCTCTCATCTGATGAATTATTAATAGAAATTAGAATTCAATCAATATAATTTCTAAATGAGTGCTGTCCTTTATGGATCAGCAGTTAGCCATTACGTGTTGGAAATGACATTCATGTCTCGGGGACATCCTGGAATCAAATTAAACTGTCTGAAAGCGATGATGGACCAAAATAAACACCTTTCTATGACGCAGCTTAGAGATAGATTTGCCTGACTTGGTTGAATAAATCAGTCTAAATGTGATGAACGACTGTCTCGTCCCTGTGCTGTAGCTTTGAGAAGAATTATGTTTTTTTTACTATTTCATAATCAGATGAACTGTTTTTTTTTCTGCACTGTATTGATTGTTGCTAAGCAGCTGAAGTAGTTCAGATTACTGTCCCGCCTCCAAAAAAAATCACGAGTTGTTGACTCACCATTCCTTTGTCGGATTAGCACTGACAACACGGCAGAGGCCAAGTGTCTTTAATGACAGAATATGGATTTTTTTTCAAAATGAGCTCACATAAATCAGTTGATTCTGTCATTGGCTTTCATGTCCTAACTATGAGAATATTCCCTGTATCAGCTAAAAGCATGCAAAGGTAGAAACAGCTTTGTAGCCTGACCGATAAGGAGGCTTTTATTCACATATTAAGAGCCTTCATTGTGCCTGAGTGTTTTGTATACAACACTGAAAAGCCTCTGCTTTCGAGAGCACAACTGCAAGCGATGAGAAGCAAACATTAAATTGGCTTGTTTCCACTTGGAATATTTTTCACATTCAATCCTTTAACTCGCCGTCTCATGCGGCTATTGTCTTCAGAACAACCTCTCCGACTTCCCTTGTTAGTGCCTGCACCACAGCTGCCTGACTCAGATTCTGCTGATGCCCAGCGAGGAAACCTTGACATTTGCTCAACCCCCCCATTCCCCCCTGCCGTGTTCCACAGGTCGTATGTCACATTTAAAATACATATTCATATAGGAAGAGACGGCAATACACGGAGAATCCGCTGTTGGAGAGGGTGAAATGTTGGCAGCTTTCTAAATGAGATTATTAGCAGTGAGATCATTAGCATACACAAACATGGAGGCTTATTATAAAGGCAGCTGGACCGCTCGCAAAAGTGTGAGACTCGGTCTGACCTCATTAGTGGGAGCATATGGGAGGCAGACCTGCGTATCAGTGCAGTTATCCAAGTTTCAGTGTGAATGCCCAGCATGATCTCCACACTACATTATAAGGGTTCAGTCTAATGAATATGCACACACACAAAAAGATCTAATTTGGCTCATCTACTTTGTTTAGCACTCCTCTAATCTGTGGCAATAGCCCAGGGACACAGGGCTGTTTGTCACATGTCTGAATGTTCTTAGATGCTTGTTTTTCTTTATATTGTCTGTGATTTTGGCAATGTCACAATTAAGGGCTGCGTGAATTGATTTTGAGATGCACTCGGGACGCAGTGGAACAAGCTTAAAATCACCTTAGAAATTAGTTTAGGCTGATTTGTTAGCACACAATTTTTCCACACATGCAGGCACTCGCTCCACCATATTCCACCATATTCCACCATATTCCACCATGTTTACAAGCGAGTTACTAACTAGCTTCTTGTCATTTGCTGCTGCTGGACAGGTAGCATACAGTGGACTTATTTGAATTTTCTCCTCTGTAAACAATGCCAAGGCCCGATTTAGATCAAGTCTGACCCTGTGGTGGAAACACAGGTTTTTCAGTTTATTGGAGTAGAGCTAGTGTGTTCTGTGCACGCTATAGGAGGTTCCCCCCCCCCCCCCCCCCCCCCCATGCCCAATCAGAGAGGTCAAATCCCTCCACAGTGAGCCTGAAATGTCACTAAAACTAAGCGGGAGTTCATGAACTACACTATGATACTCTGGCCTGGTTGGTGTTTATGTTCTGGTTGATTTTGCATGCCCAGCTTCTTCGTGTGTCTCTGGCTGACAGTGTATGGTGGGAAATAGTGACACAAAAATGTTTGCTTTGGTCTGATAGTTGTAGATAGTGAGCACTGGTTGAGTGACATAGACTGTGGATGGGAGCGTGCAGAAGCAGGTGAATCAGTGAAACGGAGTTATGTTGTGTTGTTCTTTCTGCTGACTTTTTTGGGTGGGGGTCTTTTACTTCTCCTCACACCATTTGTTTCAGCCCTCCAGTGCAGATTAATTATTACCATGGTGCCTAGTGATGGTTTAGATCATGTAGTGGGTCGTGAATGTGAGCGTTGCCCTATGCACACGAACCGTCCTGTCTCTATTAATTCTTTATGTTTCCTTTTAAAATAAACTAGCTACAATAACAAGAACACTGGTGGAACAACACAGAACTCTCTGGATCTTTATGAATATTGCTGATGAAAAATGAACAGCTGTTCACTTCTTACTCTAAAGTGTGTGTCATATTAACTTAGCCCATAATATACAGTAACTGTGATTCAGGATAACAAGTTGCAAACTTGTTTTTCTAATGGGTGAAATTATACATGCTGACTGTAGCTGTTTATTAATATTAGTCTATTAATGTGCACACACATTCCTCAGTCCAAGGTGATTTGACGACACACACCGCCTCAGTTAGCTGAAGAGCAACCGAGACACTTGTCTTTAAATATATTACTCTAAAAACAAATGAGCTGTGTGCAAAGAGCTCATCTGTACCATAGTGTGAGAGCACTGGACTTTAATTTACCATCAGTAATTAACATGTGTTCGGATATTCATATCGGGTGCATTCTATGGCTCAGCTGTTAGAGGGAAAATCTCCAGCAGGCTCTGCATCATGTAATTGGTTTGATTATGACAGAGCGGTCAGACATCTGATCTCACATCAGGCTGCAGCTTCATCTGATCTGAATTTTTTTTTATTTTCAATGTTTGGAAAGTGGAGCTGGGTGAAAATACTGTACATGAGCAGCCACAGGGCTAATGTTTGTTCAGTGACCTATCACCTATCCTCCAGTGTCCGACCCAACAATGAAAAAAAAGGTCACCTTTTCAGTATTTTCAGGTATTCTTCATGCTATTTTAGAGTTTGTCATTTCCTGAAATACCATAAAAAGTTGTTGATGACTCATTGTGCACTCAGGGATGTGCACTAATTTCACATTCAATGAAACGCTGCTATGTCCGGGCCTCACTAATTACTGTACAAAAGCACAACTTTAGAACTTTATTCAGTGATTTTGGTGAAACTGGATCAGATTTTATACAGAATATATTTGCTGCTTTTCCCTCTGATGTCTTCCAGCTGCTCAGCTTCAACCATCTCTCATTTACATAGCTTCCTAATGGCCAGACAGCTTTTAGAATAACTGCTCGCTAAAACAGTTAACCTCTAATTAGCTGCTGCTAACTCAATCTACCATAGGAACGGAACTGGGCTTAGCACCTGGACTGGACTGGAGTTTGAGCTCAACAGAGAATAAACGTTACACTACTGAAGTGTTATGGACTTACTGATGGAAAGATTGCTGTAGAGAAGTGCTAATTGTTGTTAGCTCTGTGTGGCTAGAAGCCAAGCCTTGGCTACTGTATTCCCTGTGTCAGAGGATGTTTGCTCAGGCTGTGTCCCGTGTGGACTGTTTTATTATTTTGAAATATTCAGGGGAGGGTCTGATAGCTGTTTTATATATGTTGGGCCCAGATATACAGAAACTAATGAGAGAATCTTACTTTAAGATTTAGCACTCCTCCCAACCTCAATCATTTTCATACAGTCCCTTAGCAAAGCTTTATTGTACATGAGCATGGCTGTGCAGGTGTTGGCGGCCTCTGCTTAAGATAGGTCAATAATACCTGAGATAGTTTCTTTCTTTGTACTGTCAGCTGAACTTCTGAACTTCTGAACTGCATTGACAATTAAAGTGATTCTGGTTCTGTCTGTGCAGCAGAGACATAAAAAGCAAAGAACATGATGTCAGATATGTCAAAAGATAATAAAAAAGGTCATCAGGGCCTCACATACAAATGAAAGAAACAGCACAAAGAATCCTATAAAAAACAGAGGAGATGTGAGGCTCCAGCTGCTCAGCTCACCACATTACTGAATGAAAAAGGAGTTCATGCCAGACTCTGTGTCCAGTCCTTACTATAATTCCAGTCCCATGATCCTCATGGGGCACTGTTAGTTAGGCGTATTACTGTCAGCTTACCTCTGACAGGAACCAGGAGAATGACATACAGGAAATAAGCTTTAGAGTAAAGGCAGGCCATTTGGGAAGCGAAATGGAACTCCTATTACTACCTGCAGTGCTAAACTGGCAGACATTTCCAGAGCGATCATTGCCTGGGTGCATAGCCTGCAGAATATGGCATGAGGTGCTTCGATGTCAGAGATTTCGCGGAAGGGCTTTGATGATGCCCAGGGCTGCAGCGTTGTCAAGAACCCCAGGGGAGCCAGACAGAGGTGGGAAGCTTTTCAAAAGGTCGAAAATTGCAGAGGAACTACTTTCAAGGTCCCTAAAAATCATCCAGCAGAAAGTGAAGCAGGGTGGAGCGCAGGGCATTCATTATGTGGTGCAACAAGTGTGACATGAATACATCAAGGCAAACGCTAGCTTTGGTGCATTTTTATAGCAAATCTTCCCCCTCGAGGTTTAAAGCGTTATCTTGTCATGGAGAAAACATCCCAAAGTAAAACAATCCAGATTTATTTTATTATGAGACAAGCATCCAATGAAATGAAATGTACAGGTTCTGCTCTATATCCCTCAAGATCCCAGAATCTCTCCCTTATACACATTCACTTCTCTGCTGACACACACCATAGCTCATATGTTGAGCTAATCATTTCCAAGGCCATGATTTATAGGCCCCTTTTGCTAATAAAGACTGAGTAACAAGCTGTCAATGAGAGCTCAAGGTTATTTATGCCCCATGTTTCCTCTTCACCGGGACAATAAGACCCTCTCACCAATGATATTTGAATCCCTGAAGCAAAGACTGCTCGCAGTAGGTGACAGGCATTTGCTTGCTGAGATAAGAATGATTAATTTCCATCTTAAATTCGCCCACTAAAAGGATTTTCCAAATCAAAAATGGATGTTTGGAAAGTTGTCTCAAACGTGGCGACTAAATTATTGTTCAAATCTGTGTTAATTATCTTTTTTTAAAAGATATCTTTAGCGGAATTTAATCTGCGGCTGTCTGTGGTCAGCGGCAGACACCTGTTTCCTATCGCAGCAGCACTTTCACCTTTAATGTGAGAGCAAAGCACGTGCTCTGGGAATCAATGCACTTGTCATTCACGACTATGGTCAGATCAGCAGAAAGGTCACAAAGCCCCAAAACATCGATTCCCTATTTAAAGTATGCAAACCTCTGAGAGCAGAGCAGAGCCTGCGAATATCACACCGTTTCCTTTTATGAATCCAGAATATGTCGTGTCACCTGTGTCGTTTTTGGCATGGGTACAGCTTGGATATTCATTACTTGTCATCTTTACGATTCCGGCGGTTATAATAAAAAAAGGGGGTTGCTGTGGAAACACGACCAACAGTTTCATGCCATTTAACAGCATACGAGATTTATTAGTATAATGAACCCTAAATGGCATGAATTCAATATTAACATTCATCTTTCATTAAGTTATGGCCAAGCTAAATGAACTAGCTAGGGGCAGTGGAGAATTCTAAACCAGACCTGCATTGTATTATTGTAATTAAATGCATTTCCATAAGGCGCGGGCTCGTTTGCTCGTGATTGAAAGAAATGTATCATGGGTTACATTAACAGCCATGCGGCAGGGGTCAAAGCATCTGTGCCAGGTTTAAGAGATGCTGTAAGGACTCCATTTATTTACTGCCGTGTGTCTCCCTTCACACCACACGAGAAGTCAAACAAATATTGCAAGGTCAGGCTAATGCATCACGGATTACTTTCTAAACTCCTCGATGTTCATGCTGTCAGGAGTGTGCTGCCCTCAAATCTACATCTATTTCCCCCTTTAGATTATAATTGTTGAAGACCTCCCTGTTGGCCATTATTCATCCATAAGATAAACATTAGACTGGTGCAATCAAAGATAACAGTATAAAGATTCAGATCTGACTCAGTCGGTGGGCAGATAAAGGAGAACACTCCGCAGCACTGACTTCCTGCTCTGAATTCAATTATATTCGTGCGTGTGTGTGTGTGACTGTTTTAGAGTGGTTCGAGGGAAAGCTTGGGACAAATGAAAAAGCACTGTGGAGAGGGAGAGGGTGGAGGAAACATGACTGGAGGCCTCTGGATGGGAGAGAACAGCAGCATGTAAAGTTGCTACATCATCGAATTCCTAAAGGTCATGTTGGAGTCAGCGTGCACCGACTCCACCCTTAGAAAGAGAGCTGTGGAGCTGTGTAGAACCATTCGCAACTAAGCAAACATCACATCTGTCCTTATGAACTGCAGTATTTTTTTTAAGGATTGCACGCTGTTAAAAAACACTGTCTGTAAAGGTGTTAAAACGATTTCTTCGAAGTATAAATTTTGAGCTCAATATCAGGTGAATTGTTGTAATTCTGAAGGAAAGAAGAAATATGATCTACCACCTTGCAAAGTAAAATGTTAAATTCATAAGCAATAAAATGCACCCCTGTTCATTTAAATACACTCAGGAGTTCTGCTGTCTCGGTCTTTGTTCTGGTATGATCGGTAGCCTATGTTGGCTAAAGTTAGTGCTAGTGTAGCAAATGACTCAGCAAATTGTTGCAATGCTGAAAATGTTTGCTGACTTTATGATGTTTCCTGAAAAGGGGAGACATGAATAAAGACACAACGCTTCCTTTCTCGCAGCTTCACTCTTTTTCAAAGAATTAACATTGGTACAAAATCTCTGTCAATATTCCAACAATATCACACATTTTCTTTCCATTTCACTATTCACTTTTCTATCTAAATAAAAATCCAACTTCTTTTCTTTTACAGGTAACATGCTAACCCTAACCCAGGTAAACATCTTTTTCATTTTCCCTTTAACAGATATCAAAGATCCATAAACATAAACTCAGGTTTAGTCTTCAGTTCTTCATCTCAAACAGTTCCTCTAACATACAAACACAACTGGCAGCTAACCACACACATAAACATCAAAACCCTGATGTCCTGTATGTCTCTCTCTTGGACCTAAACATAATCAAAATGCACACAGTGTTCATTGCACTCATGTTAGCCATGGGCTGCTCTGTGCCGGCCACTGGGAGTACTTAGTTAAGATGCTTAACAGTCCACTATTTAACAATCCCAAATCACAATAATGCTTCCAAAACACTCAACATTCAATCAGCATATTAATAAAACACAAACAAGGCTAACAGATTTCAAAGTTTAAGAGCATAAAAACTCATTTCATACTTGAAAAGGTGAGATATGAATAAAAATGCAGCTTTATTGAGAATGGGGCATCGTTACATTGCCCAGTTGGGTGTTTGCTTATAATAAAAAGAGTACTGTTCAGATTACTGTGCCCTTTTCTTATTTTACTCATGATTACTTGTTTTTTCCTGTTCTCTCCATTACAGCCTATGATTCTCCTTGTTGGTTTCTTCCACTTTCTGTGGGCTGTACTCAAGAGGCCATCTCTCCCAGGCTTCTGGGGCCTCATGTACAAAGCTTGCGTACGCACAAAAAAGTGGCGTACGTCCTTTCCCACGCTCACGTTCAAATGTATCAAACGTGAAACAATCGTAGAAATGTGCGTGCCCCACGCCAATTTCATAGCTGTCGTACGCACGTTTCTACAGCTGTTGTTCCTTTGGCGACACTTAGAGGTGAAGCTGAGAAACTGTTATTAATGTGAAAACAAGTAGTCATCAGAGTGATGTGCACATCAGAAACACACTTATGAACAATTAACACACCCACGTGTTTGCAGTTATATAAGTGGATATAAAAGCATGCGTAATGTGATGAAGAAAATGATATTAACAATGGCAGCGTTAGCGTTGTTAGAGGACCTTGCAAACGTGAGCGATTTAAGGAACGCATGGATTTACTTGCAAACCATGATAATTGGCTCATAAGCCGATTTCGGTTACCAAGGCCAGTGTTACTGGAGTTGTGCGCAGAGCTGCGGCCGGCCCGAGAGCGCAACGGGGGCCGGCGAGTAGCTCGGGGTTGTGCTGACTACGCTGGGGTTCCTGGCAACAGGGGCATTCCAGCGGGAGCTGGCCGATCGGTCAGGAGTGTGCCAGTTAACCCTGAGCCGAGCCATGCCAGCTGTGTGGGATGGAATCATCCGAATGTCTTCCTGGTACATCAGATTCCCGTACAGTGCTGTTCAACAGGCCGGCATTAAAGCACAATTTGCAGCGAGAGCCGGTTTCCCTAATGTAATCGGAGCTATTGACTGCACACACATTGCTTTAAAAGCGCCATCACAGGATGAATTTGTTTATCTAAGTAGGAAACATTTTAATTCCATCAATGTTCAAATCATATGTGATGCGCGAATGCAGCTGACTAACATCGCGGCAAGGTGGCCTGGTTCAACACACGCCTCATTCATTATGACTAACAGCATTGCTGAGAACAGGCTGGAGGCTGGCACGGTGCGCGATGGGTGGCTTCTATTCGTTTAATTGTCCCGTATGTAACGCTGGATTACATACGAAACAATTAAACGAATAAACTCTTTACTTACCCAGAAGCCGTGCCAGTGTGCCAGTGCATATTTGGGCATGTGCGCATTCAAATATCATGTTTTTGGTTTTCTTTATTTTCTGCTGGTGAAATTAGAGCTGCAGAGCTTTCTAACAAGCCCCTGATTGTCTCCCTGTGTTCAGTATTCTTGTCAGTAAAAGCGGGCGTAAAATGTCAGCCGCAGCGCCACACCTGTCCACACCTGTGTGTGCGCTGCTCGGATCCCACGGCATTTCCAGCCTCACACACACGCTCCCACTCACGTCTTTTTTTTTTTTGGTCATATTTATCCCTGTTGACAGGGCACCAAACATAATCTCCACTTCATTCAGTAGAATATCTAGCTCAGGCTCTGTAAAATTCATTTTCTTTCCTTTCTTCATCGCGTTATCTGATCGGACAAAGAGATGAATCTCAGGTCCAGGGCCTATTTAAATAGATTTGCATATGTAAATGGGGCGTGGACAGGGAGGAGTTGCAAGTGCGCTCAATTCCACGTTGATTGGCATGTACAAAAGAAACGTGCTTGGATCCATGCGAACGCACACTTTGATACATCTGAATATTTTTGTGCGTACGACAGTTTCCGGGTTCTGGCGTACGGCAAGTTTTAGGAGGAAATCCACGCAAGTATTCGTACATGAGGCCCCAGGTCTTTTGCCAGTTGAGCTCAGTAAGACAAATCAAAGGTGAGTGTTACTTGAAAATAAAAGAACTAAATGGCAGAATGTTAACTCAATTATGTTCACCTAAATCAGAAAACAAACAGCCATGAATTGAATAAAGTGTTGTTAAATATTTTTTAGAGAACATAAATAGTAACAGTAGTGGGCAGCAGCTGATGAGGCTGCCACACAACACTTGGAACATCTCGACCAACTGTGTAAGTAAATCATTGTATCTATTCATGTGTTCAAGGAGCCAACAGGAAGTCAGATGGTCCCAGACTTGAACATTTCTAGTACACATGATCTGCAAGCCCAAACACATGAAAGCATGGGGAAGCGTGACAAGGACACCATCTTTGAGCAGTGTATCCAGTTCTCCTTCATACACCCATGGCTTTTACAAACTCTATCTGTTGCATTATGGGAAATATAGTATCTATGTGCCATCAGTGTGCATGTGTGTATGAATGGCTGAATGAGATTAAAGTGAGTGGTCGAAACACTAAAAAAGGCACATTAAAAGAACATTGTATTTACCATTAGAAGCCTAAATGAATGCAGTTTTAATTTGTTTTGATCTGTTGGTAAAGAAAAAGAAACTGAAAGTTTTTTTGCATTTTTTTTTACCACCTGATTAGAGCTTAAAGGTAAAGCTTTTCTTTCCAGTTTATTTTGAATATTTAACACATTTATTTATAAACTGAGTTATATTTTTGATTTCTCTGTAAACCTTTTATTACAGTGTCCATAATATCTCCAAATAAAACCACTAAACCATAAATTATTGACAGAATTTGCTGCCAATTCCCACTTTAACCCCTGGTACAACACTTTCTTAGGTGTTATACTATTGAAGGACCAATACATGTAGTAAGTAACATTTCAGTGTTGTAGTTAGTTGGGGCATTGAGCTGATTTGAACTATTATATGGACTGTTTAGGTGGGGATATAACAATGAAACATATTTTAGAAGACCTTTTAGCTTTTTGTACCGTCAGTAAAGTAAATATGTTGTATATGAGGGGCCATTAGGGACATCATTTAGAATTGTACTCTCACATACACAAATGCAACCAAATGTATTTATATACTATACTGTAAACCTCTCACACATACAAGTGAAATGCTTTTACATACACTATTGAAACGCTTTCACACTTACTAGTAAAATGTTCCTTTCATACATACTGTACTACCGCTTTATACCTACTACTGTAAGGAAGTGAAGTTAATTCATATTTGACAGTTGTAAGGCTCAGAAGTTTATATAATTTATATTTGAGTGAATTTACTAAAAATGTATTCACAATTTACATATATATGTTACACATCTATTATCTGCATATTTACATGTTTAGATATTTAGATGAACATTAGGATATTCTGTTGAATCTGCCTCGTTGATTCCCTCACCTTTTCCCCTGTCTAAGTCCTAGCTTCTGATTGGTTAGATCAGTCACATGAGAAGTCCGAAAAAGAAAGTGAAGACGTTATGAAGCGTTGAATCGAGTGCTGCTTAAAAAAGTTATCCGTTTTCATCCTGCTGTTTCGTCTTATAAAAAGTGATCTAACCACCACACTACTGAAACGCATACATACTACTGAAAAGTTTTCACATGATGAAATCTCACACTATATATTGAAATCGTCTCATACAGAACGCAGACATGACGTGTGAGAGCATTTCATTTTATATATGAGAACCTTACAGTAGTATGTATGAGAGGAACAAATCTTTTCAGTACTTTTCTGAAAAATGTCACCAACTGCCCCTCATAGTTTTATATTTCACTTTCAATAAGTATAAAGTGACATCAACTGAAAATACAAGTACCTCAAATCTGCTCTCATGTAAATGTACTGCTGCATTCCACTGCTGCTAAAAATGAGAAATTAACATGGTTTGGAATTTATTTATATTTATAAGTTCCATTCAGGGACACTTCTTGAACATTTCCTCACTGAATCGTTTGACAGAAATAGTCCACTTTTGCTTTGCTGAACACATCAGTCGACTCAATGATGAAATAGCAGATAATATGCTTCGCTATGACAGCAAAAACAACAGGTGTCCAAAAGTACTCTTATATCCATATCATCAATAATAGATCCACATGAACTCTGTGTCCTAAGCCAAAGAAAGTGAGCTTCATGCCACTGCTTTATAATTATATCAGCGTTTATGTATTCTGATTAGACAAATGTAATCAGGATTTGATTAGGAACACTAACACAGCCGGACTCCTTATTAACAAGGCGTTAAATAAACATGAACATTAATGTCACACTGTTAATATCATTTTATTGCTGTGATTTAGTGAGATGTCAAGCAAAGCAAAAAAAAAACAAACACTGACATACTTTTCAACAGCTCTTTATTTAACTCACAGTATGAACGTTAAGTCTGGTTCTGAGAGGGAGAATTGTATAATATCCTTTCACCAGGATGTTACACTTTGTGCTATTGTCCAGATACTAGCAGACCATGAAATTAATACACTGTGATAAATTATTCATTATTCCAGCCCTCTTTTATCCATTTCATCTCAAAGGAATCCTTGAGTGCATTCGTGTTGACAATACAGAACCGGACACTTCGTGGCGGCCCTCGTTTGTTTTACTTTGAACACCGGCGTTAACAAGCTGAACGTGACATGTTAGATTAATTATGCTGTACGGAAAATGACCCCCAGGGCTGTGCGTGTCACATCATACCTTCCCGCTATGTCCCGAGGCCTTGAGATCCAGGCTCCTTCTTCACATGAGAGAGACGTAACCGGATTACTACCCTCAGGCTGTCTTTATTTCATCTCTCCACTTTACAGAAACAAAGCCCTTAAGAGTGTGGGAGGTCAGATAACTAATGTCTGTTTTATGGAAGCAAGTGGTGCAAAGAGCTGTATTCTAATGCAGAGCAACGCCAGTTAAACTAACTTTTCCTGCATATGCAGAGCGTGATTAACTCTTGATTGTCATTTTTTATGCTATACTATCAGACTACATAGGTTAGCAGTGTTCTTTCTGTTGGTTGCACAATCCAAAAATCTAAGAAGTGGAATATGTCAACAAGTACTATATGAAGTAGCATGGGATTTCATACAGATTTTAAATGTCCTCAGAAGCTTAATCCCCATACTCTTAGTGACCCATTACATTTAAATTTTGGTCAGCTGCATGTTGGGTGCTCTAAACACTAATCACCTCGGGATGACGTTTAGCTCAGTTGGTAGAGCATCCGCCCCATGTACAAAGGCTCAGTCCTTGCTGTGGCAGCCCAGGGTTTGAATCTGACCTGTGGCTCTTTCCCACATGTCATTCCCCATCTCTCTCCCCCCACATTCCTGTCACTCTTCAAGCTGTCTCTATGAAAAAGGCTAAATATGTATTCATTTTACAATCATATAGTGACAAACATGACATACTAGAACACAACCTAGTGCAAGACCAGCACCATGACGAGAGATAGTACAACTTCCAATCTTCCTCTTCCTTCACTAAGCGACCCGCCCTGCACACACACGCACGCACGCACACACGCACACACACACGCACGCACACACACACACACACACACACACAAGGTAAAGACATAGGGATAAAGTAAATAATGAAACATTCCAGTTATCTGACTCCATATAGGTCATCCATGGGTCCCAAGATTTATGAAAGAGCTGTAGGCTGCCTATGATGGCATAGGTAATTTTTTCTAAAGGAGCGCATGAATTAACTTCATTAAGGATCTTCATGATTCCACTTAGTTGTGATGCATCTTTTGGCAGCTGTAATGGCTGAGCTCACCAAACCTTTTATCCTTTGATAGGGAAGCCTCAGATCAGACAAGTCCCCCAGCATTATGACAAGAAATGTCCTGTGACAGCACTTTACCCAGAATATTCTCAACAAATTCTCAGGTGCTCGTGTTTGTCCGTGCTCGGCAAAGTTTCACAATGATATATAACATATATGTCAAGACAGATAAGTTGATTATGATTCATGTGTGTGCTAAATATCCATCAAGTACTATTAATAATAACAGTATTTTAAAATCAGATGTTTGTCCTGTATAATGTAAACATGTTTTTGATGGCTTCGGGTGACTATTGGAGTAAAAGTTTATTAACCTCTTTTTCACAGTGACTTTAACTTGATTGTTAAGGAGCCAATTTACAGCTGAGCTAGCCACATTTTTATTACATCACAGTTGCAGCCTAGCATCCATTGCTAGTCAGCTTGTCATGCTGCTGCACTGGTCTGGAGAACAGTCTGTCTGAAATCATTATCTCATTATGATTATGGTATTAATAAAAAAATTTAGGCTTGTTTGCATTTCGTTAAACCAGTTATTGGCTCTAAGTTTAGAATGCAGTGATGGTGTCTTTGCAAAATAGTGTCTGGAGATAGTGGAAGGAAAGGTGAATTGTGAATCAAGCAGTCCTGTGAGTCAGCCTTTTCTTACTGTGATGTAATCAAAGATGTGAAAAGCTGTACAAAGACAGACTTTTACAACTAGACTCAACCATTCATGAATTTTGTTTGTGTCTAAAAATTCTGATCGAAACTGTACGTATGAGTAAGAAGCCAAATGTGTAGTTTGGACTTAAAAACTACTGGTCTCACAGTCATCCACTAACTCATCTCAGTTAAGATAATGTAATAACTGCCTGAATCTCAAAGTCACATTTAAAACCTCTTCTCATGAAAGAAGATGTTCAAGTTAGAAGTCATGGGTTGATTCTTGAGACATAGAGAGAATGAGAGATTGAAGAAAATAAATGAGCTCCTGTGTTTGAGTGTCAGTCCAGTGCAGATCATCAGGATTTTATATGGTGTAGAATCACACGTGTTATAAATTGCCTGCAGATTTGGGCTGGAACAACGATCAAACAGAATGGACTTTACAAGTAAGAAAACTTTTTTTCTTTTTGCAGTCTGTATCAAACTTTATCCCCCCCCCCCCCCCCCACACACCACACACACACACACACACACAAAAACACATGCCTTCAAAAGGAATGCATCTGATGTGTGAGAGCTCAAATGTGGAACAGAACATATTTAGCACTATAATGTAATATAATGTCATTCAAATCCTACATCATAAAATTAGCAACATGCATTTTACAACCTGCCAAAATAAATTCCAGTGATAGAGGGCGCAGTCTCCGACAGCCCTGAGTGGAGTGATTCAAATAAAAATGTCATCCTCTCATCGTTCAATGTAAAATTCAAATTTAGTTTCATGACAAACATCTTAATACAAGCTTGCCTTCTCTGCTGCAATTATTGCTCTGCCAAGTGAGCCACCAAAACATAGTCCTCTTTGTCATTACAACCAGAGGAGATAATTACAGGTTTGTTCTCCAAATGAAATTCTCCAGGGACAGCGTGCTATCGAGTCTCTCACTCGAGGATCAGAATGGGCTGACGTAGCAGATCCCTGTGCGATCCCTGTAGCCTCCCTGATAAGATTCACACACCGCAGCATGTAGAGGACAGACCGCCGCGTCAACTTGATTGTGAGCAAAGTCCAGGATGCTCTTTTCTTAGCATCTTTACAAGTCAGCTCAGTTTAGTATTAGAAAGCAATTAATGTAGCCATTTATTTATTAATGTAGACCTGTGGGAGTGACTCAGCAGGCCTGACCTTGACTAGAAAAGTGTTCCTATAAAGAAACATGAAAGTCCCTGCTGTGATGAGATTCAACGTGGCTCTCCACTTAATGCACTCTGGGGAGTTGTTAATCTGTTGGCCGTAAAACATTTTTGGTAAATACCTGTCGAAAGGCTGCTTCTCTCTGCAGCCTATTCCCGTCTTACGCCACCTTCAAAGAAGCTTTGGAGGATTTTTTTATCCACAAACTCAGATTTTTCTTGTTGCTTATAAACTCTAAAATGCCCACTACTGGGAATTTGATTGAACTAACAGCTGCTTTTATGCTGCAAATAAAGATGTCCGCACACAGCAACGAAGACAACGGACAACCCACTGGACCAGACTCTCAATTATCACTCAAGGATATCTTGCAGAACAGCATTTTCAGTCTAGACAAAGTCATCATAAACTCCAAACCAAGGTTGTCCCAAAGTCAGCAGCGAGTCACTTTTTGTTCAACAATCACTGCCAGCCTTAGCAAACAAAATGTCTTATCCTGGCCTCATCTGAATGACATGGAGATAATTATCAAGGTGGGCCTCATTGGAATTCATTAGAAGCCCCTTTCTCTATGAGACAATGTGACTATTATGTCAAAATCCCTGTCAGCTATTTTTATCGTATCTGCCACAGATCTAGTTGTCAGTGAATTCATAGGGAGGTAATTACCTCACACTCTGGAAAAAATGGGGTGGGGACCGACAGACAGAGGGAGGGGAAGTTTGGCACAAACCAACACCCCGGGGTTGTCTGATGACAGGAGCACTATGCAGGAAGAGAGTTAAAATGAATGAGATAAAATCACGGAGACAAGGAAATTTATGATTACTGTGTCACCCCGAAGAGAGCTGTTGTGGAAAGCTAAATGTCAGCAGCGGCAGCAGCTATGAGTTTGATTAACCGCATTGCTCAGAACAAAGCTGAAGGCAAACTTTATGCCACTGCAATCCACAAAAAAGACTAGTCTAATCCACATCTGGTAGGGCTGCCCAGGGTGTCCCAGTCCCACCCATTGATGTATTATGACAGTAATTCCCAGAGTCTAAGATGCTTGCATTTATTCCAATGAACGTTTCACACCTTACTTAAAAAAAAACAAACAAAAAAAACGTTTTGCTGATTTGCTTCGTTAGTGTGTAACAAACAATTCAAGTGCATGATAGCTTTTCATTACCAGTTTAAATGTGCAGACCTGTTTCCTGTCAAATTTGAGATGGACCATCTCCAGAGATGGGCCAAAGTGCGCCTGACTGCCTCCAAGTGGGTCGCAACCTCTGTGGCTGGGAAATGAAGCCAATGTGCCAAAAACTGCAGTTCCTCAAACAGCCACTTGAGGCTGGCTACAGAATGAGTCAGTCTCCATAAGTCCCCATGTTCAAATGTCCAACTTCACAGCAGAAATAAACATGTTTACAGCCTGGTACAAAAAACAGTTTTGGTCTCTATAGCTAATTTCCAGGTTCATGACAGATATAGTATGGGGGGTGAACAGCCTGGATGCTTTGATTGACAGGTGGCATCTACGTCTTTGCAGATCATCTCTTGAACGTCTTTTTAGCCATTTAAACCCGTTCTGCCTTTTAAAGATACAGGTTCAAGCAAGTAGCCCTGTTGTAATGCAGATGCAAATCCCAAGTCAAGCTGGGTCAAGCCAACACATGTATGTAAGGCCATTAAGAGTCTAGACGTTCAAATTTAGATTGAGATGGCATCACACAAACAGCTTCTAAGCTCTGGAAAGGTTTTGAAAATATGAAACCACAAACAAAAAAATAATAATAGTAATAGACCTTGTTTTCTCAGGGTGTCTGTTGGGCAGCATTTGATTTTAGGCATGCTGAGATCTTTTGTTCTAGTGGAATATGATGTTTCTGATGCTTGACAGCTCATACTTCACTTACCAGCAGATATCACTGTCCACCAGCATACTGTTGGTGATTTCGCATCATGTGTTGATGTACTCCACGTTGATTAGCGGTGTGTTGCTGCTGTTCAACCTGCATGTGGCACACATGTAAACCAAACATCACTCTTGCCCAGCCAGCTACTGCTGCAGACTACTGTTATGTTGCTGCTGTGTGCCATAAGACGCTGCATGAAGACCGTTTTCATTTGCCATAAAACACTGTCGGCCGCTTTACATAGTGTTGTGAGAACAACCACCTTCATCTCAATGTCAGGGAAACAAAAGAAATAGTAATAAATAACCCGTCAGTGCAGCATCCCGTCCTCATTAATAAGGAAACAGTTGAAATGGTTGACAGCTTCAAATACCTCAGATACCGGGCAATAAGCTCAGCCTCAACCAGCATACAAAAGATATTTTGAAAAAAAGGAGCCATCCAGGAAACATCCGTTACCTCCAAGGACTCACTCATCTCCTCCTGCTGTTGTGCCGACAACCCATCCTGCGTCACTGCTCCAACGCTGCCTTTAAGATTATAGGCCACTCCACGCACTATCTCTCAGAGCTTAATTGCAAAGCGTTCACATGCAATTGCAAATCCAATAACACAGAACACCACACGCACCACCTCAGCCTCCACTTCACTGTACTGCCCCCAGGGTAAAGGTCCCTGAGTCACGGAAGGCCTCAGTAGCCGCCCGGCAGCCCTCGCCCTCAATAACTACAGCTCCCGTTTTCACGCCTGTTTTGCCTTTTGTCATCACGTTGCACTTCATGTATTTGTGTCTGATGATGTGTGTCCCTCCCTGTGATGTACCGTGCTGTGAAAAAGACTTTCTCCCCTCGGGGGATATTAAAGTCTAACTAACTAACAGCAGTGACATACCACTAAGAACCTGATTGATGAAAGCACAAACATCGCCTCATTATGTTTCGAGCTTTTCTTCAGTATCAAAGTGATTGATATTGTAATTGTTGTGCGTATCCATGGTTACGGTGCCAACAGAAATTGCTATATCTTGGCATATGCAGATTTGAGAGAAGTTTCAGGCTAAATTTCTTTATCGAAAATGGATGGAGAGAGAAAAATATGCACAAGAAAGTTATTTTGCCAATTATGTACAGAAATTGATCTACCACGCATGATTAAGCGTCACTGAGCTGTCTGAATGATCGCCTTTTTTAAAATCTAACCCTGATGGTGAGCAGATTTTTGGTGAAACAGAGGGAGAATTTTGAAATATGTATTAAAAAAACCCCTGTGGGCTTCAAATCTGGGGAGAGAAGCAATACATAGAACCAATATCATCTTATTTTTCTGTAGCCTTTACCATCAGAACAGTTTGTTATAATCACATAAAAATTCTTTCTAGCATCTTTTTTTTCTTCAAAGATATCGTGACACGCCACAGTGAAGGAAGAGGACAAAACTAATGGCCTTTAGACCGGCAAGGGAGCAGACGGCACTCAAATCTGCTCATTTTCATAACACGCAAGAGAAAGAATTGGTTATTCAGGCCTATTTCATCGTATCCTCTCCATCACCAGTCAGGTGCGACAGCCTTTTAATTAACCTGAGTGACATCAAATGATCACATTTATCATGTAGACGTTCAATGTTCGCCCGAGTGTTGTCTGAAACAGCGTGGGAGGACGAAGAGGGAGACAGCCGCTCATCTCCTCGCTGTAAGTGTAGTGAGAGGACGAGCTAATGCTGATGTGTATACCTAACCTATTACTAATACATGAAACAAGGATTTCATGCATGCTAGACATGGATATCATAAAGATACATAACCATGATCACATGGCCCTCGTGGGATGTTCGTATATCCACACAGACAACCCACACGCAAATTGCTTGGGATATATCGCACCGCAGCACGAGCAAATGCTTAATCAATAGGATTACTCTACGAAAATGTTCTTAATACACTTTCACATCAATATTATGCATAGAATTTGTTGTGTGCGTCCCAGTCCGCCCAGTGTAATCCCTCCACTCCCAAGACATGATATGTGTGCGTCCACCTAATCAACTGGTTGCAGAATAATCTCATCATAAACAGCCTCAGCTGCTCGTCCCCCCCCCCCCCCCCGGAGTGAACGATGTGCTCCTATCTCCCATGCCCCAATCAAAGCATCTTATTCTGGCTCTGAGCCAGGTGAGATAGTAAGCCCGTCCTGCCAGACAGCCGCCACCCCGGCCTGCAGAAGCCCACCCGGTGTTAATTCAGTGCAGAGACCAGCCTGGCAGGCGCACTGTTGGGGGAGATTGATGTTGTTGCTGTGTTTAATTACTTTTATTTGTGTTTTTGGCACGGGGATGATTCTAAACTTTTCTCCCACCACCTCCCCTCCCTCGCCCTGTCAGAAGAAACCAATCACTGTGACAAGGATTTACAGAGCTTCATCACTGCTTCATCTTGTCTCCCTCTCTTAACTACGTATAATTTGTGTATTAAGAATCGTCAGACTGAAAGGGAAAGCGTCCTCAGAGAGCACCGCATACAGCCACAAAGACGGCTTGACTGACCTTGTAGTGCAGAGCGGAGATGTACTTTCTGAAGCGCTCACAGCATTGCGTAGGAAAACCCAGCCGCTAATGAGCTCACACACACTGTTAGACACCTTTAGGCCTCTTGGGAAAAAATGCCTAGATAGCTGTAAAGAAAGGCACTTTCTTTAAGCGGCCCATTGGCTTAGCAGTAACTCTTAATTTAACCCTCCTATTTAGCATTTAGAAACAATATATAAACACTTAATAAATGTTTCCGGCACACTATAAAACATTACAATTTAGTTGTCAGCAAATATAAAGTGTTTGTGTAATGGCTTATTCAGAAGAGGCAGCAATAACTGCTGTATGAACGGTTCATAAATGTTGATAACACAGTATGTGTAATGATACATGATATATATAGATATATAGATATATATAGATAGATAGATAGATAGATAGATAGATAGATAGATAGATAGATAGATAGATAGATAGATAGATAGATAGATAGATAGATAGATAGATAGATAGATGTAAATATCAGTGACAGCAATATAAATACAATCAACTCTAAGGAGGAAATAAAGCATTTATTAATACACGTGTAAATCTTAAAAGTACATATTTTCAAGTGTTTCAAGTGTGTCAGGTGACCAACATATCGTCAGGTGTTACTGTGGTCCACATATGTTGTTTACCAAGTTGTCTGCTCATAGTGTCAGTCAGGATTTTCTTGTTAGACTGCAGCTAAGTAAAATAACTTAGTAGTAAGATGGAGTGTGTGTGTTACCTTTTGATTTGATTTTTTAGAAATGACAATTACTCTCATTGAGCACACTAAAACCATAATCCATCCACCTGACAGGTGGCGTATCAAGACACTGATTAAACAGCAGGACTGACACAGGTGTCATAAAAACATATTTATTACGCACTCAGCTACGGATATGATCCATAAGGCTACAGATGGCTAGTACTGAAATATCAGGGTAAGTCAATCAGAGGCAGAGCGGGGTGTGTTGTGGAAAAAATGTAGTATCTGACGCCCAGTGTGAAATACTGTAGCTGTAGCTCAGCCTCTTTCTAAAATGCTGCAGTGGATTCAGTGTTTTTTTCCTCTCTCTCATTTGAATATTTTACTTTGAAAAGCATCAGAATTGATTTGTTCTGAATTTGCCTCTCTGAAATTAAAATATGAAATTTCAAAATATATTTCTGTATTTTTTTCTGGTCTCAAACTCAAGCCCAACTTTTAGAAACTTAAAAATGTAGAGTCAGGTTGCTCTCATGTTTGATTTGTTTCAGTGGTTCTCATTCTTTCTTTTTTTTTTTGGGCCCTTTAAAATGAAGTGATGTCCATGTGGGACCCACATTACAGATATGCATATGCATTTTTAGTTTAATAATTTATCCAATTCATTCATTAATCTTTCTGCGATCACATGACTGACAGACTGTGAGTAGCCAGATGTTTTCAATTTGAATTTTTAGATCGGAATTTGATAAATGGAATCTGAGTAAATATAATATATATAAGCAAATATATATAGCAAATATATAAAAGTCACTTTAACTTTTTTATATCCAGTAAAGATGCTTCATGTTGTTGCAAAAACCATTAACACCAAATGATGTTCTTGTATCTGCTTTCAAATATATCATTGCATATTACATGTTACAATCATGTGTCCATTGTTTATGTTTACTTCTAATCCACCAACAGAAAACATTCAAATAAATGTTAAATTAATTATTAGTTTAGCTTTATTAATAGATCTCTGTGGTGGAGTTCAACAGATTTGTAACAGATCTCTGACATGCTGTGAGCTTCAGCTCTTCCCTGATGATTGACACACAGTGATATTATCAGCAATCAGTCATGACATCACGAAGATGCTGCCCAAAAAAGTTGAGACGGATTGTAGACAATCATCTTCAATCATCGTAATGTGAAGTTCTCTCCATCCTGTGAATCTGAGTGAAGTGAGTGAACAGAATCCTTCAAATACTCAGACCCTCCACCCCTCCACCCTCCCTCCTTCTTTGGATTTGATGCAGTTAGACACCGGACTCACTCAGGGCGAGTAATGCAATATTTCACCGAATCACTGCTCTGTCCTGTGGGTTATGGTGCTCTCATCAGTTCCGAAGACAACAAGCAGAAACAGAGGGATCATGCGCTCGCACGCATCGAGATAAATAAATAAGATATTGCCCCTTTGTTTAGTGTTTATTTTTAGAGCAGAGGAGTCGACAGATTGCTTACTTCACTTGAGAGTAACGGCGCCCTCGCATCTTGCTGAGCTGCCATTTTAAAGCAAAAGCTACTCACTGTCAGTTTCCACCGCAGTGTGCCACTGCTCATCCGGCTGGACTGGCACCGGACGATGGAGATCCAAAACGCCAGACCTGGACATGAATTATACATTCTGATCCTCTCTAGATTAGATGAGGGGGAAAAAGTTGCTGGTGGTCATGAGGATGAATTAAAAATTATCCACCATTCTTAGTGGATGATTTTATTTCAGAAGGATATATCATGTTAGCCCTGAAAGGTCAACTTAAAATATGAGACGTTATTTGACTTGCTTCACATTCGAGCTTTTGTCTTCCAGTTGGATACAGAATTACCACAACAGGAGTTAGTCATCAGCTCTCATCACTCCTGCGTTTTTTTTTTGATCCCTTTATTAAATTGCTCTGACGCGATTCATCTGAGCTCTTGCGAGGCTCCGTGTGTTTTTTTTTTCCTGTGAAGGGAGGCTTCACCATCACACTTCAACCTGATGAGTCAGTGTGTGGTAAGAAAGGCTTCCGTGTGCTTCATTTCTCGGTAAATCGGATGGATGTCTACATCTCACACTGAGACAGTGACATGCGACCGAGACAGTCGCCGCTCAAACGCTTGTAACAAACAACCACCCACCCACACACAAACTTTCATGCCCCCTAGCATTCCTCCCCGCACACGCCCAAAACACACGCGCTCACGAATCTTCAGATTTACCAAGTGTAACAGAAAGGTGACTGACAGTCTGCCTATAGAACGTCTTTGAGGGAAAGGATGATGCATCCGCTCTTTATTGCACATTAATTGTCGTGCAGGACAAATCATGTCTCCCCTGCAGTAAGTGTGTGTGTTTGAGTGTATCTCAAGTGATCACAGTGTCGCACCGTGACCTATTTCTCCGTCTTCTTTGTGAACATCACCCCCCCCCACCACCAGTAATGAAATGCCGCAGAAGAGACAATTTGCAACAGATTCCAACCTTGAGGGTTCAGCCGCTGCCACCCATTTTCAACTCTTTTATTGTTTTGTGCCCAGAATCGAGACACTTTTTTCTTCTTCTTCTCAGCTACCTCGCCTGACGCCGTTGAGGGGCTGAAGAGCTCCGAGCTTGATTGTAAAGAAGTGCAGGTCTGTTCTGGGACTGCGCTTTGTCCCCTCTGTTGGTGATTGCCTGGCACAACCTAAAAGAAGTGAGAAATACAAGTTGAAGTGTAATTCCAGTTGATGACTTCTGGTGCTTCACACTGTGTTCTTTTTCAAAAGACCAGCGCCGTCTCCCCCAACTCCCCTTTATCTTTCCCCAATGGAAAAAGTCATCATTATCTCAACTTGTTTGTCTGCTAAAATACAAGAGCTGCCTGTTCTTCAAACGGGCCTGTGGTCCAAGCCTAACACAGACTGTGGCAGATCCTCGTATCTCCACATCCAGGAAAACTGAGCATATCTCCCACCGCTGAATGCAAAATGCAAGCCTGCCTCAGTGTGACGCTGGCAAATCAACAGAGAGAGAGACCATTTGATTTACAGGGGAGGTGGGCACAGGAGCATCATGGCAGATGCTTGCATAATAGACAGGATCAGCATGTGAGGTATCTCCGTGTGCAAAATGCACAAATAAACGACACTGTGAACACCGGCATTGTGTCGAGGCACACAAACGTGAACAAACAGACAATCAGCATGGACGACAGCATTGTGCAGGCCCGACACATTCTCCACCACGCTGACCGTCGGCGCCGAATATGGACGAGGAACAACGTGAAGTGCAGCACTGAGCTGCAGGCGAGAGGGACATAGAATTATTCCTCATATTCCACCAGCACCTGCAGCACCATTTCAGTGACGGGCTGATTTATACATTTTTCTCTAGCTCCTGATGTCAGCCATGACTTAAAAAGTCACATCACAGAATAACTAAATCGCAGGAAAGTGCGGTAATACTGTTGACTAGGAAGTGGTAGAAATTCAAAACTATTAAGGCTTAGTCTTCCAAAATATGGAGAAATCTAGTGGACTCTAAAAATATGTATGTTCTTTTTGTTAGAAACAGAGTCTTTGACCTTCATTTTTGTCACAGCAGTAGTTAAACTTTTTGAGGAATGTGTTTATTCCCTTAGTTAGACGGGAAGATCAATACCACTAGCTGACCAGCTCCTCTAAAGCTCACTTATCATTCTTATTCATATCATATGAAAAGTACAGTGTAACAATGACAGTTTGTAGTTTTACACTGAGAGTTACATGCAGGACTATTTATTGGCTGCAAGCTGTAATTTAATGAAGTGTTGCCTGGCAACCTCACACCAACGACAAAACTTCAGGAAGCTACTGTTCCCAGACAAGAATAATCTGACAGCACTGTGTTAACCCAAGTGTCAGATAAAAGGGATAAAATCTGGGAATACGGTGACATCACCGAACGCACGTTAGGAGAGAACCAAGAACATGACATGAAATGAACGGACAGGTTTTAAACAGACTGGAAAACAAAAGTGAGTGCAATGTTGTCATGATCGATAGAGTAGCTGATAGCGAGGATCTATCTTCCAGTGAACACAGTTGGACCCATGACCGAATCGCTGGTGGCTACAGTAGTTTGTTCGCCAGCAATCTTAACATCGGGAAGGTCCGTACATACTCTATACCTCTGTCGTATAACATTATTGTTTCAGATGCTGTGCTTGAACCTGGTTTTGCCCAGCTGCTGAGTCTGGTTCTGTTGCCTGCTAATTCAGGCCAGATTTCATTAGCAGCAGTAAATTCTAAGTGGTAAGTTGAAGTTACTTGTTCATTAGGAAACTCTGTAAATCACAGAGAGGTAAAAAGTTAGCAGCACAAGTATAAGTTATAAAATATTATAGATAAAAATATAATATAGCTGTGCCTCCTGTACAGTAATCAGCATGCAGCAGTCCTCAGAATCACTCGAGCAGGAAGCACGCCACTCTGGTGCAGATTAAACAACTTAATTATACATGTTAACAGAACCTGTGTATATATATGTCTCATTTATGTTAAAGAGTTTTTTTACTTTGACAGCAGAGAAGGAAACATTCAAACATTCAAACATTCCCCCCTCAGTCTGTCCGCCGCCCCCTCTGCCTTGTCAACACCCCGCGCCCGCTCCGCTAACTTAATGAGCGGTATCGAAAATTACCGAGGTTTTTTTCTTTTTCGGGCGATCGTGCGCCCCCCACGGAGACTGCGCCCTGGGCGGCCGCCCACATTGCCCATAGCTAAGACCGGCCCTGACTTGACATGTGTACTGTTTCTAAATGACAGTAAAATTAAAGTCATCTACTGTAAAAATGTTTGAAAACCTTCGATATGAGAGGTTAGATCAAGTTCAGTTCTTAGACTTTAATGAGCACACACACAATCTCGTCCATCAGTTTGAGTTTAAAAAATGTGGGTTATCTGATTTTGATTTAATCAAAAGACAAACTAACCTCAGCAGAACACTGTGAATGGAAAGTTAACCACTATAAAGATGCCTTTGAGCAAGGCATCACATCTATAGAGAACTACACAAAGACTGTGATTGCATCAGGCCGTGTGAGGTGTAATTGCATGGAAGCGTGTGAACGTGAAGCTGTGCATATTCAGAAAACAGCGGTGGATTTTTTTTATCAATAAGAAAAGGTTAAAGGAGAAATAAGTAAGACTTTTACTGCCTCACAACACACACAGCTGTGTTACATCTGTAGGAGGCTGATAGCATTTTCTGATCAATGCCAGTGACTCAACAATTACGTTGCCAGGAGCTGAGATTTTAGGCTTTCTTTTGTGAGCAGCACACACTCACACTGGCGTTTTCAATTGCTCATCATTGCAGCCGGGCTGGAATCAGTGTCAGGCTGGACGTTACAGCTACACCGGGTAATAAGCCTCGCTCTGAAACCACAAAAAGCAGATGGTCAAGCTATTATTTGTACAATACTTTCCGTTTAATAGACAGGACATTTGCAGGAGTTCTGCTCTCATTAGCCTGCAGCTCCTGTAAGTTTATTGCCTGCAACAATTACAGGCCACAGTAGGCCGAAGAGAGGGCTGAGAGGAGTTTGGGTGGTGTGTTGTTTCAATTGGTCGAGATGTAGTCATGACAGAGATTATTTAAACTTTGCAGGGATTACAGAAATGCTGGTGCAGCATACACTACTTTTAAAAAGCATTCAAATGATCCAAATTAGAAATGTTAGGCTTTCGACAACAATCATTTTATTTTTTATTACATAATTAGCTAACTTATATAATCATACTCTGGACAAAGCCTGTCCTTAATGTATGAGATGAATTAACATTATTAAGCACATTTAAAATTTCAATGGACCAGGGACATATTAATTAAGAGGTCTGTCTTTCTGTTTTTTGTATAGTATCTGTAATTGTGATTTGTTTATGTGCTTGTAGACATTATTATTAGAAATATAATCCTGAACACTGTAGTCTATTTATACTTGCACAATAAACTCTGATACTAAAACCCTACCTGGCATGTCACACTGTAAAAAAAGAAAAAAAAGAAGTAATTTTACAGGAAATATTCTGTAATTTTTTTTTTTTACAATTCTTTCCTGTTTTCCAATAATACAATGAAATGCCAGTAGATTTACATATATATATATATTTTTGTATTTTTAGGTTTCATGTTTAAAATTATAGTTAATTAACCATAATGTAAGATTACATTAATAATGTTTTTTAATGACAATTTATTGTATTTGTACATCTTCAACTCTAATTTTACATACAATTTTCTGTATGTTTTTACAGGTTTATCACCATTTTCCATAAGACAGTGTAACTGTAAATTACTAGCAGTAATTGAAATATTTACCTTTACAATTACATGTAATTACAAATAATAAAATTTACATTATTACTATGTTTTGAAAAGGTCATTTAACATGTTTCTTCCATATTCAAATGTAATTTTACATCAAATATGATGTAATTTCACAGATCTTTCCTGATAATGAAGAAATGACAGCCTTGAAGCTAACGTTAGCATCCCTCTGAAAAACTGTCTGCTCTGTTTTTTCACCAGGAGAGTTTATTTCTGTCTATAATGTTTTGAGTGTTAATCTCTGGGTCTGGCCTGTACAAGTTGATGAAGCTAAATTATAAAGATGCCTGCTCAATGTGATATTAGTCCATTTGGATTTAAACGTTAAACTGAGTTAGTGAAATGTGGCTTTTCTGGTTACCATATTAAGTTTGCTTGCCTAATTGTTTAATCTAATCTTTAAAAGCATAATTACAGATGTCATTCATTTTTGTGTTTCCTGTTGAACTTTAAATGCTGAAGCATTGAAAGCAGAAACTGTTTAAAGGACCAGTTTGTATCATTTTTTGTAATTCAATTTTACTGTGCTAAATTGATTATTTTATTGTAACATTTAAAAAGTTAAAAAGCCTTTTCTAGCTCACACACATCTCACGATTTCTGCGTGTTTCTGTTTGTCACCACAGTTCCCAAGTAAAGATTTAGAGATCCAGAGACATACAATGGAGACGGGTTACATATATTTAATATATGATACAGGATGACTCCCAGTGATAATGACTACTTAACCCAAAGAGACACAACAAAGACTGTGGTTCACTAGAGTGGAATTACTGTCCTGTTTCCATGAAGATGGTAAGGACAAATAACATTTTTCCAATCCATAAAACTAGATTTGAGCTTCCAAATAAAGCCTGTGCAGATAGATATACTTCCTACCTGTCTCAGCGGAGATGCACTGGATGTCATTACCATCAGAGGTGCAGCAAGATGATGATGACTGTATAGATAACATGCACATGTTAATTTGTGAGCTTTTATTAGCTTTGGACAGAGCAAGGCTGACTTTTTTTCTCCTGTTTCCCCATATGTGTGTGTGAGCTGCTTGTATTGATGTCATGACTGTGAAAAAGGAGACCATATTTATTTCTCTGTAAAACTCAGTATATAACTGCATGAATCTATTTTGGAAAGAGAAGTGTTATCGGGATCTGTGATTGACATGTTTAATGTTTTAATTTGAGCAAATATTACTTTTAAGAATATAATGTTGATAGGAGTAGAGTAATGTGCTGAGTGTAATCTCTAAAGAGAATATTTATCACTCTTTATTTCTGCTTATCTGTGTCTCTCTTAGTTTGAAAGTAAAGTGGCCAGTGTTGGCTTTGCTAGAAATGCTCAGTGGCTTGTGGATCACAAGGCAGAGCCCAGCAGCCAAGCAAGTGAAAGACAGTTTGAAATGATCTGACAAGTTTCTCACACACAGTATGTATTGCCCAAATTGAATGTATTCTAAAGTTATTTTTTACATTTGTTTCATTTGCAAGAAATAGTTACAAAGTTTAATGGCCATGACCAAGTCCAAATATTGCTGATCGATATTGCTGTGCAGAGTCCAGCTCCCAATGCGCATTCATTGCATTGAGAAAAAAAGGCCTCTACTCTTATTGCGCATACTGTAACAGGCAATAAGTAGATTCTGCCAGTTACAATAACCTATGTAATTATGTCAAATTTTAATCGGCATCCCACAGGGATACGTTGCTTTTTCACTGCGGTGAAAAAATAATCCATACCATACATACACAAAGTTGATTTCCTTATAACAAATGTAGATATCCTTGTTTATCTTCTTTACGTTGAGTTGACTGTGGTCTACCACACAGCTTAATCCACCAGAGACATCTGTCCATCTGTCTCCAAAAGTTGTGTATAGCAACTTGTATTTTGAGAAATTGCTTTGACACTTAGCTGCTATGCTAACGGCTGCTATGAAAGCACGGTCAGTCTGAATAATGCAGTGAAACGAAATGGCAATTCTGTCTCAGTGTCAGGCTAGCAATGCATTGAGTTGAGTATGTGCAGTCAGCTCACACTGCATACTCAAATATTCTTGATAGTTTAGTGTACATACGGGCATTTCCTTGCATACATAATCCACATACTATGCAGCTGAAACATTACATATTCAATCTGACATACCTAGTATGAATAGTACATTAGTAATACTGTATTACTAATACAGTATGATGGACAGCATGACAGCTCCTCCAGTGAAGCCAAAACATCTCAATCGCCCCCTGGTGGCCCTATCCATTGTGTCAAAAACTCAAGGTACACATATTTTTTTTAATAATAATAATAATAATAATATATATATTTTTTGTAGGTAGTTAGGTAGTTCCTATGCTGATGTTACTTATAGATGAAAGATGTTTCTGTTTCCAGTTTTGCCCTGCAATTAATGTATATGGAGGTCTAGTCAATGTAACTTACTTGTAGAGCACAGGAACTTATTGTAAACATGGCCAAATCTGCAATGCTTTTCTGTTAATAACTATGGTCCATCTATCCACCACCAGAAATATATATTCCATATCATGTAACTCTTTGAACTCCATTGTATTCAAAAATAAAACAAATCACAGATTTGCAAATTTTCTTTGGTCTGCACAGCTTTTTTTTCTTTTTCTAAACAATGTTTTTCAAGATAACATACTGTAGTAGTATGATTATACTGGGAGTGTCATGTTTTGAAAAAGTTGATCATAGATTGTTGCTTATGCCCATGCAGTAGAATAGGAGGTGGCTTTCCAGTGTTACTGGATGAATGAGGCAGGGAGCTGTCTGGTTTCTGCTATTAGGGATTGGGACTGAAAACATGTCATTTGGGCCCAGGGTTCAAAATATTGAAATAACCTTTTTTTTCATATAAAAAAAGTAAAACACTATATTGAACAATTATATAAAGTAGCTGCTGAATACCTTACATTTACAGAGATTGCCTTAGCTGTTTTAATGTGTAATGACTTACTGTCCTTGTTTTTTTTGTCAAATTAAATTTTAACAGGATTTGTTCAGTTTACTAAAATGATTGTTTAATACACTCAGTTTACAGATATTATCTTTAAATATCCCTATTAATGTGTTTTGATGTTTAATTTTCCATTGTCCAGTTCACGAAAAGAACTAATACTGTAAATGTGCAGAAATTCCTATTTGATTAAAGGTACATATTTTGTTTATACATTGTGTCATTGTTGTTTTACTTGGGGAAACCACAATTATGCAGCAAATCAGTGTAGATGGACAAGACGGTTTCATGAAATGACTACTAAATACCCTTAATTTACAGGGACTGGCCTTAAATGCAGCTATTTCTGATGTATTTTTATGTACTCTGCTTTTTTTCCACTGTCCATTGAACATTTTTAAATCTTGTAATTCTTTAAAATTACTACTGTAATACTGTAAATGGGCATACATTTATCGTTTGTTTAATGCATTCATAGCATTTTTATACATTATTTCTCAGTCATTGTACATGAAAGAACAATATTTAAACAGGAAACTCAGTCATTGTACATGAAAGAACAATATTTAAACAGGAAATTACTCTCAATAGATGAGGCCATTCCATGAAAAAAAATACTAAAATACCCCTAATTTACAGGGGCTGGCCTTAAATGTAACTATTTTTGATGTGTTTGTAATGTATTTAGCTTGTTTTTCTCCACTGTCTGAATGGTTGTTTTTTTAATATACTAATTCTCTAAAATGACAGATTAATACTGTAAATTTACAGACATTTATCTTTAGTTTTATGAACCTAGTTTGTTTTTATATGTTACAACTTTGTTATTGTACATGGAAAAAATAGTATTTTACCATGAAATTACAGAGATTTATCTGAAAGTTATCTTATTTGAATGTTTTTTGACATAATATGTATGTTATTTTACAGTATAATGGGCATTTATCAACTGTAATATACTGTATTTTAATTAATTTTGACTGTAAAATGTACTCTGTATTTTTACAGTTATTGTATGTAGTTCTGTAATCCAGTTATTTACTGTAATTTTACAGTATCTGTTTGGAAACTCTGCGGCCAGTGCTTTTACTGTTTTTTTTTTTTTACAGCATATCCTTTTATGGACTTTCTCACTCTTCGTGCTACATCGGCTCAACTTCAACATGACATCAAAATGTTACACCAGACGGGCGTGTCCAGAAATGTTGCTTGAGAGTATCTACAGCATCATAGTTTGAAATGTAGGGCCACTGACCAAGCTGCTGTATTTGACGACTTTGGAATGAGAATGGGTCTCTTGGAGGAAACCATGTAATTTTGTCCAAATTACATCATTTGCTTCACTCTGACTAAGAGACTCTTTGACAGCAAGTCAGCTCATGTAAAAGTCTGAAATGTGTCTAGAGGAAAGCATACAAAGTTAGAAGTACTAAAGCATTAATGAATGCATTATATTTGGGTTTAAATTGATACATTTCTACAGTATGTTTCTTTGAATTTGTACTAAATTACATCCTTTCCAGAATGAGATTGAAGGAGGTACAGTATAACCACTAAACTCCACTTGGGGCCATTAAACACTCCATACTATACAAACATTGTTAAACAAACTTGAGTGTGGCTGAAAGTTTGCAGGATATTGCCTGCCAGATGTGTTAGCCGATCAGAGGAAATGTCAGCCTGTTGAGAATATATTTACCTAGTTGGGTTGCCTGTTACAAGCTGATTAATTAGAAGCATGTTTCTAAATCCCAGAGACTATGTTGTGATCGGTCAACAGGACTATTTAAGAGAGTTTGAGGGAAGAGGTCTTAAATTGTCACTGTGTCCTTGTCCCAGCCAATGGAGGGATTAAGCAGGGGGATCAGGGAGTGTGTCTGTGCATGAATCAAAAGCCTTGTTCAAATACAGACACACTGTTCTGATTTCAAATGAGACAAGAAGGCAGCAACTTCTTTGATAGTATAATACACAGCCCTCTTTTGTAGTTTTCCAACGACCTTGTGGAAAGCTAGCTGTCACCAAGCAACAGCTGGTGCAAATGGAATATCTTGTCTTGTTTTGAAAATGACTTCACAGATGATGAAGAAATAAAAGATTCTGCCTCAGTTAAATAGTCTGACAGCAGAAAAGGTGTAACACGGCGCTGGTCTGCATTACCTGCATACCTAATTTTCCATGGGGCGATCAATAAAGTTTCATCTTGCACTTTTATTCTGTGCCTGCCTATCCATCTCGCACATGTCAAGCACGCTCATAACTCCCATGGAGTGAAATACCGCACCTGCATTTAGAAAGAGCACAGTTAAACAGAGGGTCAACTATATATCATTCAATAAAATCTACAGTGTAAAATCGCTTTATCGTTATTGAATAGAAGGTCACTTTGGTTATGTGTTGTTTCTCCGTGATCTATTTAAACCCGTTGTGGTAATTATCACACTAAAGCACACTTGATGTCTCTGTAGTGTACTCCTACTCACCTACAATTCAAGCTGAGAGGAGCTTTTTGTGAGCGTTGGACTGAATAATGAAAATATACCTGTGGGCTGCTAATTGATGTTGCAATCATAAAACTATATCATTTAACATCCAGAAGTGGAGCTTTGCTTCAAAACCCAGCAAAGCCACGGAACATGAGATACCATCCCACAATCGAAAATGACAACTGCGCTCAGTGACCAATCAACCTCAGACGTTATTCCTATAATTCTTCGTGACAATTTGTTTGTGACACCTCACCGTGCTATCTATTTTAGTGCCCTCCCGCCTGATTGGTTATTGACATCTGGTGATTAAAACGTCCGGTCTAAGTTTCGTCTTCCTTTCTCAGGCTGTCAGCGTCGCTTGACGCCTGTCCAGCGGTTCCACCCTCCATGCGAAATGGACTACGGCTCCTCGATCAATTATCTGCCGCTTTTTAAGGGCATTACACGTAATTGCATGTAAATTGGGTTCAATCCTATTTGATGGACACCCCATTCACCTGACCCATGTACATTTATATGAATTAAATTTAAATCCTATGGCCTTGTTTGACACTTCTATTTCCTCGCTGAATGAATCAATTACAAGCTGAATGACCTTCCACACCCAGTATGGACCTCACACAATGGGACGTCCGCATGCATATTTTATTTACTTGTGCGGTGTTATTGATGACACACCACACAGTAGAAGTGTTAGTACTGTACTGTATTGATCCTGGGAAATGTAACCTCATTGAATGGCTTAGTTAGGCATCTTAGAAAGTGTGAATCAGCAGAAAAACAAAGGTGTTGTGGGGGGAAAGTAATTGTACAGAGACGGCAGTCAGCCTGCTGCTCCGCCATGATTCTCACCCCTTTATGAATCCTCAGGGGTGTAAAGGTTAAGAACTGTCATCAGATTAGCCATTGATTTCAATTAGTGCTACCTTCTACTAAAAAACCTTTGTCTGTCTGCGATCACTGACTTGTATCGATCCTCAGGCTTGTTCCATTACTTTTGATTGCCACCGGTCCACTGTCACTTCTGCAACCCGATTACCAGTCCTCCTTCAGTGCTCTGCATGCAGAGCTGGGCTGCATGGGCTCCACCACATGCTGTCAGATTCCTCAGGATTGAAAGTTTACCCAGTGGAAGGCTGCTAATCAGGTTGGGCCATGCACGCTTTCATACGGGTTCCCAAAGGGTCAAACAGCAATGCAACTTCACAGAAAATAGGCATCAAGCATCGGAAGAAAAAATAACACAGATGCACAAAGCTGTTCTTTGCAGCAACCCCAACTGGCAACAAGCCACACACACAAAGCATGAAGCGGTACAGTACTAATGAATGCAAAATTGATTACCATACTAAAACTATACTTATACTTATTATTACTTATACTAGTGCATGACAAGATACCTCAGTGGTCAGTGCACATTTAAAGCTTCAGCCTGAGGAACAGTGAAACCAGTTTTACACTTTATGCTGAAGATGTCCCCACAGTCATTTAAATAAAAGTCCAGGCAAAAAAAAAAGACTATTTGAGCTCACTGTCTCTCAGAAAACATTTAGTAGAACTCTGAGGTCAGCATTATTCTTTAAATCCAATCCCCTGTTTGAATAACTGGAGATCATCACGGAAAATCATTTCACACATCTGAAATTAAGAAATATCTCATACTGCTGCTTCCACTTATGGCTACTACTACTACCCTACTTCCTGCACCAATGCATGCCATTGTTTTAGCATGAACACTGTAACCTTTTCAATTAGCTGAAACAATCAAGGTACAGTGTGACAAGGACATGTTAGTGCAGCAATAACTACTGTGACAGTTCTAGAGCGGGATAGATTCAGCATGTCCAGTTGTTGATTCGAACTTACTGAACTGAAAGGGTTTCACTGAGCAGTCTGTGAGGCCTATCAGGAGGGCGTTACAGTAATCTAGCCTGTGTCAAGAGTTTGGTAGCACGTTGAGTCAAGTATGGCCTGATTCTTCTTGTGTTGTAATGACCCTGAAGTTTCTCTCTTGTGTGTGCAAGACATAGGGAATGGATTTTGATGTTTCGGCACAATGGCTGCACAACCAAAAGCTAGCCCAAAATTTGAGAAACTGGAAAAATCCTCGACCAAAACAAAACAGTGTACACTGTTTTTTTAACAGACAGAAAGAAAACAGGGCATTTGAAGTCTTGGCGAAAAGTTTCTTTTGTCGACTTTGTTGAGAAACTCTCAATGGGATTATTTGATAGTAAAGTGTGATATGCAGATTCTATTTATTACTGAGCAGCAGCAGTCTTGCTAAATGAGACCACAGAATTACAATTCGGATCACAGCCCTGACTCAAAACCACAGCTTTCAAAACATCACCATCCATTCTGGATTTAATGAAACACAAAGAGGCAATTAATCCCTTCAAAAATGCCCGTTAACTGCGACTCTGGGTACCTTAGGAGTTCTTAAAAGTCTCAAATGAGTTTATTGATTCCTTTAGAATGATACATCTAAGTGTTGGTCCAAGGAGAGGGTTTTATCAGGCACAATGTTAGATACCAGGAACCTTTGGTGCTCTTGCTACTCTCCTGGTGAAGGGCTACTTGAATAGCAGTCACATTAACTGTCATGTAGAGAGGTCATGAATCATTCAGTCCATCTTGATTGAATTTAAGAAATGTCTAAAAGGGTTATGTCGAGTGCCACTCGATAGGAGCATTTTTAATCTTGCTGGAATTGTGCCCACCTTGAGTCGGGAATGTGTCGCTCACGTGAAAATGTTTCATACGTTCAGGGACACAGGGACACAGTTTTGTTGAAGGTTCATGAGGCCATATTGTGCTGCTGCAGTCCTGGTGAATGTAACCCTCCAATGAATGGACAGCATTATGTCTTTCCAGAAAGAAATAACGCAACTATTCCGGGTAATCCACAGACCTCACTGTCAGTCACTTGCATTGGTACTACTTCTTCTTTACCTAAAAAGTTGTTGGTGAAAACTTTCCCAGTTTTTCTGCTTTGAGCGCCTCAAGTAAAAAAAAAAATCACCTCCACTGAGTTGGAGAGGTGTCAAAAATGTCAGAGGTGGATGGCAAATATGTTTACATCTGAATCTGAACCGAGGCATCGCTCATTTGCATGTTCATGTTAAATGAAGGACAGGATGCATAAAACATTCATTACGTGCTATATTGATTATGTATTTGGTGCTGCATTTACTGCAATGACAACCTTTTTGTCAACATCAACAACATAAAAAACAAAGAAAATGCTATACATACACCAACCCACCGACTCAGCAGTGATCCTCCGCTCTCTGGGGCTTTCATCAGTGTCATTTCCTGACGCAGCAGGCAGATATTTTTAGCCAAAAAAGCGCAGATAAAGAAGCTGTAGCTAAAAGCAAAGTGAATATTAGAAGCCGCAAATAAAACTCCAATAGAATTCCATTGTTTCTTCATTCAAAAGCTTTTTGATGATAGAAGAGTATCACATTAAACACCTTTAGGCTACAAAATATGTTGCACTAAATAACAGTATGTATACACAGCCCTGATTCAACCCTGATGTGTTTATTAAGCCACAAAACTTCTTACAGAATGAACAGTAGAATCAAACCTTTCCAAAGCAAAGATTTATAAATAATATAAAATCCACAGCAACTGCAGACACAAATACATATATTAAAGCGAGAAGAGTTTTTACACACACGCACACACACACACACACACACACAACTATGTTTCCAGGCAACACAGTGGTTGCTGATGCTCTCATCTGGAAAGAATTTTGACAACATTGATATGTTGTTAATTACACCAGGTTGTGTTTTTCCAATGAGTATAACAGCTGTGTACCTGCAGTTATGTAATGGTTCAGGTGGGATGAGGCAGGAAAAAAAAAACATTGGCTACAAAAAACCCTTTGAACCTTTAACCTCACGTGGACTTTCCACTTTTCCACGCACACAGGTAACACACCAGTTAACTCAGTTACTATTATGATTATATTAATACGTCAAGAAATAAAACCTGAGCTCCAAATGTATAAAATCTGCCAGCGTGGCCCTTTGTGTAGCTATTTTTTACAAGGCTAATGAAAGCCTCGCAGTGCCCCTGCTGCAGCATTAAAAAATGGGACCTCTGCGTGTTTTGCATACTCACAGTAGGTAGATCTCAAGAAACAAAGCCTCCAGGCTGTATGCTTTTGACACCGTCAAAATAATTCCAAGGCAGAGAAACATTTGTTCTGCAGTAGTGTGCAGAACAGAAGCATTACTGTCATGAACAAGTGTCCGAGCTTCTTGTCCGTCTGTGAGCAGAGGGAGATCAGTGGAGAGTCACTAATTGGCTTGTACTTTTTGATGTCTTCCTCTGACATTTAGCCGTGGCACGTCCTCTCTGCCTCGTTTGTCGGCGCTGCGATGATAGATGGATCTGTGTCACTTGTTTAGCTGCGTTTAAAAAAAAGAAAGAAGCTAAAATAATGAAATAAATGAAGGACACGTATAAAAATAGCCACCCGGGCTGGGTTCTTTGCTCAGTGCTCATTTGAAGTAATTATTCATTAAAAGAAGGCTTGGTGAGCCAGTGTAGAAATCAATTTTTTAGACTCTGCTTTTGTTCAAGAGGAGAAATACTACTAATGAGCTATGTGGATTCCATCTGACTCCAGTCTAGGCCAGGACTTAGCTTGCACTCTCTCAATTCCCTCTTTTCTTGCTGCATCTCTCCTGCGTTCACAGACACACACACACACACACACACACACACACACACACACACACACACACACACACACACACACAGAAAGCAGTTCAAAGCTTCCAGCATTTAGCAGCCAGTTTCAGTACAGAAAAACCCCAGTAATTAAAAGTGGGAGGGCTAATCAGGGTTTTGACTTTGGAAATGAATACAGAGACATTGTAAGTCAAAGCGCACCATTCCCCCTCCACCTTTTACAAATTATGAAATGCTAAGGGGGCACTTATCTACATTCTCATTAATAAAATAAAATAATAAAAAACTAAAAAATCATCAATACGAGGCTTTAATTAACCCTGCTTTGTCATGAAACAGACGCGCTCCGCATTCTGAAGAATCCTCCGTGGTGCCGCTCGCTGCAGCCACGACTGGCCCGAAAATGTCTGCAGCTTTAGAGGACATCCTCAGTATGTCTGTCCATTCAGTTGCTCTAAATCGATATCCTCGACATCCTCATGCAACACAAAAAAAGATGAATGTTTTCATCCATATTAAGGCCTTCTGAAAAGATCCCTTTGGGGGGAAATAGTTCACCTCTTCAACTCTGCTGGGGGAAAGTGGTTAGTATTCCCTGTGATAGATTATAGGCTCTATCATCTTCCCCTTGAAAGGCAATTGCACAGCGTGGTAGGGATGCCACAGTATTAGATAAAGGCCTCTGCTGTCTGGAGCAGTAGCTCTAATTTGAATATACTTTTACACTTAAAAAGTGAGACCAAGGGTAGTCTGTGTGTTGGTTAATGAGCAGATTGGTAATGCAATTATTGCTGCTTACTGAATATGGAACATCAAGGTCTATTATTATGCATCGGGAACAATGGGGCACGGCTTGTTATTCCATTTCTAGTATTCTACTTGTTCATTATAAACTCCCTATGACATCACCGCCCTATTAAAATTGTTACCTGAAATAACATACAGCATACCCTGTTACCCACACAAACCCTGAATGAACCACTGCAGAAATCAGAAAAAGCTTTTTCACATACAAGGAATTTGTTTTGGTGTCATTGGTGCATGACAAGCATTCTCTAAATATAAACTATTCAAAATATAACAATATAAACATATATACACAGTATGTTTAAAAAGTAAAAAGAGCAGTACAGCTGTGCAATGATGATAGTACCAGTCAAATGTGGTATTTTAAATATGGAAGAATTAGTATTACAGAACAAGGAAGGCGTTAATATAACGCATAGAGTTGTGGATGCAATGTCACTGTGACATGTAGAGGCAGAGATGGAGTGTGAAGAGTGAAAAAGTGTAAGGGTGGGTTCCGGGCCTTGTTGATAAGGCTGGCAGCAGACGGGAAAAAACTGTTGTGGCATGAGGTTCTGGTCCTGATGGACCGCAGCCTACTCAAAGTGTCTCAGTGGAGTGTTTCAAAGAGTTTGTGTCCGGGGTGGGAGGGATCAGCCACAATCTTTCATGCACGCCTCCTGGAGGTGTACAGGTTCTGGAGAGATGGAAGATTGCCGCCAGTCACCTTCTCTGCAGACCGAATGACACGCTGCAGTCTGCCCTTGTCCTTGGCAGTGGCAGTAGCGTACGTAAGTGCACCATCATTGTCTTTGGCAGGTTGAATTTCTTCAGCTGCTGCAGGAAGTACATCCTCTGCTGTGCCTTCTTGACACTTGAGGTCCTGGGAGATGATAGTGGCCAGTGAGCCAGCACTCACAAAATTGAAAACCTGCTCTCAATTATACCTGTTAGCGTTAATGGTTGTCAACCCTGTGATGAACTGGCGACCTGTCTAACCCCGAAAATCCACCGGACACGTCTCTCTCACGTTGCGGGTGTAACGCTGTTTTGGTCCGTCCTGCATGCGGCTTCAAACCCCACCAGGAGTGTTTCAGAAGTGTTTAGCCCACAAGACTTTGTTTACTTGCTCAGGTTTGGTCATTTTCTTGGTTTATGTGCTTCTAAATATGCTTCTACGTGTGTAAATATGCTACGTAGTTAATTAGTTTTGCTTTTGTCTTGTTTGTCAACCGGCAGTTTGCACAGGGTATTTTATTTTGAAAATCCACCAGATTCTCTGCTGTTCCTGTGTCTGGTCTTCCTGTCAGCTTGAGGTGTTCGGTGTAAGCTGTGGCGTCTGTCAAAAATAGAACAGCCATATATTTAACGCAGAGCCGTGCAGATTCAATTACCAAAATTCATTCAGTTACCAAAATCCATTACAAGTAAAAGTAAACTTTTAATCTAATCTCTCCTCTGACGGATAACGCTTTTCCCGAGGCTCTCCTCCTGTTTGGTCGGCAAAGAAAAACAGTGTCAATGATTTTGGACCTGTTGGCAAAATCCCGCCTCTTAAACAAATAACAAACACGATTGGCTGGTAAAGCACTAAACATCCAATGAATAAAAAACAACTCAAAACAAAGTTAGATCTGAACCTAAACAAACACTATTGAACTTAACATGCATTCAAAGACCATAGTAAAAGTAAACAGTTTTGTTTAAAAGACAAACACATCTATTTCAGTTTCATATTTGTACACTTTAAACATTAAATTACACATTAGCATGTTGGCTGATAAATCGTTTTAAATTCATATTTCAGCCACTGGGCTACATAAGGAAAATCAGTTATGAAAAATGCATGAATAGAATTACACCTGTGCTTCAACAAGCCAAAATGTCTGCTGTAAAAAGGGGTCTGGGTAGTTTTCCAGCCTTGCTGACCACCCACAGGCAGTGAAGTAGCTAACATGCTGTTAGCTTGTTGCTTTAAAGGTTCATGATGTAGGATTTTAGAGTCATCTTGCTCTTTGGTTGCAGATTGAAACCTCCTCCATTCACCATGCTGTTCCAGACATGAGGGGAAAACTCCAGTGACTGCAGAATGTGGGAAAAACAGGAAAGGCCTTATCTGGATCTTATCTTATCTTTTCTATCCTTAGGTTACACAAGGTCACGTTTGAGGTCCTCAGTATTAATTGTTTTGCTTTGGCTGGATACCAGTCTATCTCAACACTATGGTGGCCAGGGTCAAAGAGACCTGTTGCTGCCTTCCTAGACATAATAGATAGCTGGCTGTTGACGTTCTAATCTGCATAAACAGACATCTGTCTCCAGACTAGAATATTCTGACAATAACACCTCCATGGGTAAAGACATTCTCCTTGACTAATTCTGGGCGTATAGTATTTGTGGTGTTATCTTGGGGTTTAAAGTCGATCCACCATCACAAGTTCGTCAGAATGTGAGACCAACTCAGGCACTTCTGATGAACTTTGAGAGTGTCTCTAATTCTCCTTGATCAAGCGTCAATAAATAATACAGCATAAAACATCAGAGGCTCCTGAACACTTTCTTCCCTCCTGACCTCACCATTGACCTTTGACTTCAGCAATTTCTCCACAACAGTAGTGTTTGTCCATTCTGGGCTACTGTAGGAACACAGTTCAACATGTCGGACTGCACATGTACTTGTTTCATTCTAAGGTGGCAAAAACATAATGATACTCATTTTCAGGTGATTCTAATGAAAACATATTTATGAATATGCACTTCTACTCATCTACTGTAACACAACCACAGATGATTGCCAATAGGTAATGGTAAAAAGCTTTTTAAATAACACTGAAAAACACCCTCAGCTAGTGACGGGTGAAAATGAATGGCCTCTCTGATGCTAATCACTTGTGTTAGCCTGGTCACACTGCTTGGCTAAAACTTGTAAGTTACTAAAAACATTTGTCTGAGTCACTGTGAATTTAGATTAAGAGTTTATGCTCCATTCTGTCACCAAAACAATCCCATTAGAGACCTCTATTATCTGTGAGGAACATAGTTTGGCCTTAACTCGACATCCTCTTCCACTCAACATCCAGCACTGTGGCAGAGCGATGCGCACCCATATCTCTTATGAATGCCCATCAGCTGACCTTTTTCTATACTAACAGAACAGAACCCTACGTGGGTGGCTCCATTGTTTGTATTAAAGCCCACCAACATGTTCTCTAAACTTGAACCGACACAGCCGAGGGAGTCTGAACACACATAATAGGCCGCCTTTTATTTCACCATGCTAGGGTAAACCTCCCCTTTTTTTAGAGGTCATAAAGGTGCGACACTCCCTCTGTGGAGTATTTAAGTGTTTCAGCTCTTTCTGTTCAGTGACAAAGATTAGTCCACAGTATGTCACAAGCTGCAGTAGGTTTGTGATTTTACATACCGAACAAGAGGGAAGTTTGATTCACACTCCCCCAAGTCTATCAAGAAATGTTTACGCCTGGTTGCTTTTAATACATCAGCAGTGTGGAGCTACAGTGGGAGGATTTTTTTTGCAGGTGTAGGGGTGGTGTAGATTTATGGCTTACTGCCGCCACATTCAGTCCTCTCTCTCTCTCTAGGCCTGAGATTAACCAAGTCCTAATGTAACAGCTCAGACATGACTGCATCTGTATGGAATCAATATCTCATACTTTTGTGAAATTGAGTTTTGGGCGCACAGAGGTGAGGTGTGGAAGGCTGAGGCACTGGAGAACTTAACACCAGTGTAATTTCAACAGAGAATTAAGAGTGCTGTTTTCTTTCGCAGTCTTTACAAACTGTTCATGTTCATGCTAAGCACGCTGCGATGGCCACCAGTGTTACATTATGAAGCGTGCATTATATACTTTAGAAAGGCTTGTAACTAATGGCTTTAATCATTTCTAAAAACACATGTATTCGTTATATTGACTAATTTTAATCTTTAAATCTTTATTGGGGCAGCTCAGGAGGTAGAGCGGGTCGTCCACTAATCAGATGACTGGCAGTTCGATCCCTCATCATCCCTGGCTTCTCCAGTCTGCATGTCGAAGTGTCCTTGGGCAAGATACTGAACACAAAATTGCTCCCGAAGGCTGCCATTGGTGGGTAAATGTGTATAAAAAGGTTAGCTAGATGAGCAGTTGGCACCTTGTATGGCAGCCATCAGTGCATGAATGTGTGTGAATGGATGAATGGGATATGTAGAGTGGTCAGAAGACTAGAAAGGAACTATATAAGTATAGTCCATTTACTATTTAATCCATCAAAAGGATCAGCATCAGTTTCTGGTGTGAAAACTTAATAAAGTATTATGAAGAGCACATGAAAAAAAAAATGTTATTATCTCTGCCAGGGTCTGCCAAGTATGGACTAATTTACCTAATATTTTTCATAAACATGTATGACTGTACCAAACAGCAACCTCCATAGCTGTAAAGTGAAGCCAGCGGGCCAAAATGGGCCAAAAACTGCAGTTTCTCTAATGCCCACTTGAGGCTGGCTACAGAACGAGTTAGTCTCCATAAGTCCCCAGGTTAAAATGTTCAACTTGACAGCAGAAATAAACATGTTTACAGCCTGGTGAATTTATGTAGAACTCACGTGTTCAAATGATATTAAGCCTTAAAGTTAAGCAGAATTAACAGCGTGGCCACTTTGATTGACAGCTGGGTGCTGTTATAGTTGGCTTGTTTAAGCATTCAGCTCGCCTCAGCTCCACATCTTTGCCCATTTTTAGATTATCCAGGAGGTGATGCAGGCAGGACTGCCAAGATGGTGGTGTCCAGAGCCACCATTCACTATGTGATGTCACGGTATCATCTCCCCTTCTGCTACTACTACTACTAATGTGGACACAAGTGATGCATGACCTGTAGATGAAAGCTGTCAGAAGAAGAAGAAAAAAAGATTTCAGAAGCTAAACATTTCTGCAGTTTCTTCTAACTTATTAACTTTATAATTACAGTTTAGTTTTTTCTGCTTAACTGTCCCACAATATGTTCTGCAGTGACATTATTGCACACACATTATTACTTAAAGCAGCCTCTTGAATCATAAGAAAATCATTAAAGAAAACTCAATGTAGAAATCACCTGGAAAGCTTGGGAACTTATATCAAGCATATGTGTATGTGTACCAGAGGCTTGGGAGTGTGAGGGTTCTGCGCAGTATCTTCGATGTTCCTAGGACTGCACTCTTCTGGACTGAGGCTTCAGATGTTGTTCCTGGGATTTGCTGGAGCCACTCTCCCAGTTTGGGGATTACTGCCCCAAGTGCCCCCACCACCACGAGGACCACGCTACCCTAGACCTTCCACATCCGTTCCAGCTGCTCTTTCAACCCTTGATACTTCTCAAGTTTCTCATGTTCCTTCTTCCTGATGTTGGCGTCAGCTGGGATCGCCACATCTATCACCACTACCCTCTGCTCTTTGTCCACCACCACTATGTCTGGTTGGTTAGCCAGGACCTGTTTGTCAGTCTGGAAGCCCCACAGAACCTTGGCCCTGTTGTTCTCAACCACCTTCTGTGGTATGGCCCATTGGGATTTAGGTACTTCTATTCCATACTGGTTGCAGATGTTCCTGTATACTATCCCAGCCACTTGGTTGTGCCTCTCCATGTACGCTGATCCAGCAAGCATCTTACACCCTGCTACTATGTACTGGACTGTCTCAGGGGCTTCTTTACACAGTCTGCATCTTGGGTCTGATCTACTCTGGTACAGTAGATCCTCTTGTGCTTATGGCCTGTTCTTGTGCTGCCATGATTAGTGCCTCTGTGCTGTCTGTCAGTCCTGCATTATCCAGCCACTGGTAGGATTTCTTGATATCAGCCACCTCCCTTTATTTGACAGTGGTACATGCCATGTAGGGGTTTGTCCCTCCAGGTTGTCTGTTCCTCCTTCTCTGAACCCTCATCAGGGTTCTGCTGCCTGAGACATTCACTTAGCAGTTCCTCCTTCGGGGCCATCTTTCTGATGTAGTCTTGTATTTTCGATGTTTCATCCTTGACCGTGGCCTTGACGCTCACTAGCCCTCAGCCTCCCTCTTTCCGCTTAGTGTATAGCCTCAGGGTGCTGGACTTGGGGTGGAACCCTCCATGCATGGTGAGGAGCTTTCTAGTCTTGATATCTGTGGCTTCTATCTCCTCCTTTGGCCAGTTTATGATACCAGCGGTTTATGATGGCTCGGGCCTTGTTCTTACCATTCAACTAACTTTTCAGGACTTGCCTTACTCTCTGGAGGTATCTGTCTGTGGTTGACTTCCTTGTGGCCTCTTCATGGTTTCCATTAGCCTGTGGGATGCCAAGGTACTTGTAGCTGTCTTGGATATCACCTATGTTGCCCTCTGGTAGGTCAATCCCCTCAGTCCGGATCATCTTGCCTCTCTTTGAGACCATCCGGACCACTTGTCCAATCTGGGTGGTGTGGATCAGTAAGTCTGTTTCTCGCTCGTTCCTGGCATACAGCTTGATGTCATCCATGTAGAGCAGGTGGCTGATTGTTGCCCCACTACGGAATCGGTACCCGTACCTGCTCTTCGTGATGATCTGACTGAGGGGGTTCAGGCCTATGCAGAACAGCAGTGGTGATAGCGCATCTCCTTGGTATATGTCGCACTTGATGTTGACTTGGGCAATGGGCTTTGAATTGGCCTCTAGGGTTGTCTTCCACATTTCCATTGAGTTCTGGATGAAGGTCCTTAGGTTCCTGTTGATCTTATACAGTTCCAGGCATTCCAGTATCCATGTGTGCGGCATTGAGTCGTAGGCTTTCTTGTAGTCAATCCAGGCAGTGCACAGGTTGGTCTGTCTCTTCTTACAGTCTTAGGTGACTGTTCTATCAACCAGTAGCTGGTGCTTGGCTCCCCTGGTGTTACTGCCAATTCCTTTCTGTGCCTTGATCATGTATTGAGCCACATGCTTACTCATTTTTGCCGCAATGATGCCTTCCATGTTGTGCAGACACAGGTAATTGGCTGGTAGTTGAATGGGATGGGTCCCTTTTGGGGATCCTTCATGATTAGGACTGTCCTGCCTTGGGTTAGCCACTCTGGGTGGGTCCCATACCTCAGCAGCTGGTTCATCTGTGCTTCTAGGCATTCATGGAGTGCAGTTAGCTTCTTCAGCCAGTACGTATGGATCATGTCGGGGCCTGTTGCTGTCCAGCTCTTCATCTTTGACACTCTTTCTTGGATGCCATATAATATATATATATATATATATATATAATATATATATATATATATAGATAACTGGCGTTACATTGGTGTGGATCAAATAGCAAGCAAGTAATGCCTGTACCAAATTGCTACTTAGCGTTAGTTCGTGCTAATCGGCACTAACTGCTAACTAGTGTCTGGTATCAGCTGTACTTGATGCGATGCACACTAACATAGTCTGACACACTAACTGTCAGACGAACACTTTTTGTTTCTGCTCAGTTTACACAGACGTGTATAACTCACCCTCTACTCTCATCAGTCCCACATGCAGCTGTGTGTTGAACGTAGCCTCATTAGTGATAAGAAAATAACTTCTCTCCTCTTCTCTCATTCACCTTTCTGTTAACTGCACCCCCTCACTTTTATTGTCTGTGTCCCCCTCGGTTTGAGAGAAAGAGAGACCCCTCACTATTTTACAGCTTAGTCTGAAGCTAGATCCAGTCTTAGGGAGCTGGGTACATAAAGCAGACAAAGCTACAATACAATGAGGACAGTATCAGTTCAGTCCATGAGCTCCACCTGGATTTTGTCCGGTTTTAGTGACATGTCAGGCTGCCTGCCATGCAGTCTCATACTTAGTGAATGAGTACAATGTATGTTTATGCTTGTGCTCGCAATAATATTTTTCATATTTCTGTTATTGTTTTTCTTCCCTGAGTCCACCTGGCAGCCGCTGCAGCTGGTGAACCGCAATTCAGATTGAAGTTCCCAACAGCAGCAACAGCTAAGACAGTAAAAGTAGAACCAACTGTCGGTAAATTTTACAACCTTTCATTAAAAATGTCAAAGAATGTGGAAACATTTATTATACAAGTGAAAAATAAAAAACATAAAAAAGGGCTCTTAACCTATGTAAGCTGGATAATTTCACAAAGTATACCAATTTTCTCCCTCCTATATCGGCTTATAGGTTATGTTGGACTTTATCTTCGAGAAGGTTTTCCTAGATTCTGGCCCATATGTGGATGAGGTGCTGAAGATCCCCATCCCTGAGGATCTCGCAGCCCGGTTTGCAAGACCAGGGAAGCAAGAGGTTGTAGCCGGCTACGTGTCGAAGTTCAATCAAGGACCAGTCTGACCCCCTTCTTTGACTGTCTGGGGGATTCATATCCATCGCACCACACAGCTGAGCAGTACCACCCTGATTCTCCAGCCAAGAAATCCCAACACCAGCTTACAGAGCTCCTGTAAGCCTAGTATCTGTAGCAGCTGAAACAGTGTACATAATGGTTAGTCTAAACTACACAGTGACATGCTTTTATAACGTGTCCATCTTTTCTTCTGAAATTCTGTGAAACCTAAATGCTGACCAAATCTTTTTCAGACTGTTGTTCTAGGTAGTGTATTGAGTAAGTTTGTTTTCAAAAGTTGTGTGATGTTTGAAGGAATCATGACAAAAAAGGTGTTTCATAATAGCTTCATGCTGATAAAACCCACATACCATTTTTTATGCCTTAAGATGAATCTATCATTAGTCATTTTATGTGTTTACCATTTGTTTTATGTCTCAGTGTCATCATGGTGCAACTGAAGTGTCTGTAAAATGATTATATTATTTTCAATAATTTTTTTTCTGTAACATCACAAAAGAACACTCATAATTACATGTATTTCCGTGAGCTCCTTCAATACATTCTCAGTGAAACTAATAATAATGATACTAATCACAATGTACTAAAAGCAATAATAACAATAACAACAACACTATTATTAAAGAGATGAACAGTCTTTGGCAGTGCCCTCATTTATGATACTCGGGGCTTGATGCAGCACTCAACCTTGAATGTGAATGTGGTTTTACCACATCCATTGAAATGGATGTTGCATACGGTGAGTCCATCTTATTTGTCAGTGATCAGGATATCAGCATACCAAGTCTACATTGGATTCACAGCCACTCTGTGACATTTTCTGGAGTAAAAACCTTTTTGGAACTTTTGTGTTCCCGCTTTATGTAAGTTAACGACGGGATCGCCCCTACACGGGATATTTTGTCCATGTATATTTCAAAAAAGGGCATAAAACTTGGGCCAAAATCCATTTATTGACAATTTCTCAACATTTACAACTGCAGACTTGATGGATTATTAGAGTGGAGGAACTCTTTATTAATGACATAGTAACATTTATAAAAAAAATGGAAAAAAAAGAAACTGTTCTGCTTTTAAAGCTGCACCAATCAATATTTTTATATTAACAATGAGAAAAAATGTAATGTAAATGGGATGACTGGTAGACATAAACCCACAGAGAATAATGACCACACTGCAGTTTCTCTCGGCTTTTAGGAGAATGTTAGTGTCTTTCAGCTCATTGTTTTGGTTCACTCACACGACTTTCATCAAAATCTCAGACAGACTAACAAAGTTGGGCAGTAACTAGAGAATAATGGATTTACTTCTTTAGTTGGAGTTGTTTGTATTTCTCTGCCTCTTCTTGTCTATATGATTGTCTTCCAGTTGCAAACACCACAACAGCAAAGACAGCAAAACTCCAGCAACATATTTTCCACTGGATTTACATATAAAACTGTGCTGACTCCAAACATACCCGAGAGAGCGTAACAAATGAATAATTTCGCAGTCTGTATAGGCCCTGTAGATAGCTGACCTGTTCCGATAAGCATTTCTCTCTGTATTTTTGAGCAGGGCTTTGGGTGCAGTATATCCTTGCTGTCTTCTAATCTTTCCTGGTAACACTGTCTACACACTGAAAACATGTCGGTGTTTGGAGGAGCTCAGAGGAGTATGCGGCAGGACTAAGACAGATCGATGTGATGCACACACACACAACGATCAGTGCTGTTTTAAGTGTATTTCTTCTTCCTTGTTTTGAGCAGCTTTGTGAGTTCTTGATGCGTTCTGATGTTAAGGATTGGGTCTTTATAACCAGTGCTGGTCTGTGCTGCTGGGTCAACAGCTTTGTATTACTCTTGTGGACTGTGCTAACCCAGTGCAGCTTTGTGAGGAAAGAACAGAAAATAAAAATAGAGGAAAAAGAAAAAAAAGTACTAACCTATTTACATGTTGGTGTGTATAATGGTGGGATTGGTGTTTGGTGGGTACATTCTCGTCACACCCATGAAGCATCACCATGCTCTATGGTTTCCACAGGCCACTGATAAAGAAAAGCAGGAGCACTGTCATGAGAACAGACATTTCTATTTCTAGACTATTTTTTTAACTTATAAACACAATGATATCGATAAACATAAACAATCCCCTGTCAGAGTCATTGACTGTGTGTAGGTACCCTGATTAATGCACTTAGCTTTTTGCACTTGCAGAGTTGTAAAAGACGCCACAGTTCTGCCTGTTTGTATTTGATTGTTCATACTGGTTCCTGGTTTGAACCTCGGCTAGTGGAGTTTGCATGTTCTCCTCGTGTCTGCGTTAGAGATGTCAAACTCGGATCCTTTTAGGGATTTGAATCTTTTCGAGTCAATCACTAAACAGATCCGGATCTTACGAGTCATTTGAGTCATTTGTCCATAAGCATATAAATTCTACTAATGAAACACAAGCCCGCCTGTCTGAGACTACAAATAGGCTAAATACTTTCACATTAGAGAGCTGTTCTACGAGGAGGGCAGTCTACTTTTGTTTGTGCATTTGAAATTTTGATGCAGGAAATAAAACTTTGCATTTTCATCTTATTAAAACATTCAGAAACATTAACTATGAGGCTGTAAGTAGTTCACAATCTCTATATTTAGCTGGCATTATGTTCAACTGACACAGATACAGTATTATATTCTCATAGCTCACAGTCAGCATCACTCATTCAACTGTAAATACAGTAAATTACATAATAAAAATGTGGTGAATATAACTCCATAATTATTCAGTGTTTAGGCTATATCAGCCTAGCCTTTTAAGTTTATTAACACTTAATTGTGTTAAATCAAGTGCAGTGAATAAAACATTATTATTAACAACATTTAATGCTCCAGTTAAAATTACGTTAATTATGTTATGTCCCTCTCACATTGTTTTAAGCCTATACACTATATTAGCCTCGGCTACATAAAACGAGTGTTTGTGTTTTAAATTAAGTTTATCATCTTGTTTATCGCTGTATTTATCTTCTTACATTTGACTGGAGGAAGTCTTTTTGATGACACAACTCCGTGAAGTCCATCCGTGTCTGAATCTGCCTTATTCTCACTGTACAGAGGAAAGAATCCAGTCGACTCGTTTGAATCTGTGAATCCGGGTCTTCTTGAGCGATCCGCGGATCTCCTGAGTCTCCTGAGTCTTTTGAGTCTTTTGATTCTCTGATTGGAATCTGAATCCGGTTCTGTGCTACTGAGTCTGAGTCTGCAGGAAGACACACTCATCTGCTGAGTCGTCTGCGTAATTTGAGTCTGCTGGATCGGCGAGCCATCCGCGGGTCTCCTGAGTCTTTTGATTCTTTTGATTCTTGGGTGTTTCCGGCTCTGTACGGATTTACTCGATGGATCTGAATGGTAAAGATCTGGGTTAATGGAGATTATGACTGATGATGTCAGTTAGAGGATCCGGGTTAATGATCTGGATGAATCACGATTCATACTACACTAGTCTGCGTGGGTTTTCTCAGGGTACTCCGGCTTTCTCCCACTGTCCAAAGACATGGCCTTAACAGGTTCATTGGTGACTCTAAATTGTCCGTAGGTGTGAATGTGAGTGTGAATGGTTGTTGTTGTCTTTATGTGCCCTGCAATGTACCCCACCCAGTGCCAGCTGGGATAGGCTCCAGCCCCCCTCCGCAACATTAGTGAGGCTAAGTGGTTACAGATAATGTATGTACTTTTGTTACACTTAACCCAAATCCCCACCGGGCACGTCTCTGTCAAATCGCGGCTGTGACACTGTTATTGTTCGTCCCCCACAACTTTAAATTCCACTGGGAGCGTTTCAGAAGTGTTTGGGTCACCAGACTTTCTTAACCTGCTTGGTCATTTTTCTTTGGTTTATGTGCTTCTAAATATAGAAATATGGCACGTAGTTCAATTGTTTCTCTTTTGTCTGTTTGCGAGGTGTGTTTTGAAATCTGTCAAAAACAGAACAGCCGTGTTATTCCCCGCGGAGTCGGGCGGAGACTTGCTTTTGGGATGCTTCTGAAACAGATTGCGGTGGGGCCGGTGAGGTTTGAAACATCCACATTGCCGCAGCACACACAGAACGCGCTGCATCCGTGCCCGGTGGAATTTGAGGATTACATAATTAGCATTCCCTCCACTGCTGTCACAGCATCTGAAAGTAATGTCTTGGTATAGGTATAGGTCTGTAGTGGTTTGCAAAATGCACTCCTAACTTGAATTATTTATTTCACATGAAAAAATGCTGCAAACGTTAACAAAATGGTTTCATCATTACAGTCAATTCCAAACCAAAAGTTACAGGTCAAAATTCAGCCTCTACCTTTCTGACACCACTAGACTGAGTGTGTGAGTGTTTTGTGTTTAGATAATTAATAAACTTAGTTATACAATAGTTAGAGTTCTTGATGCCAATAAAGTATATCATGCACTCTGTACACTCTGCACATACAAGCACAAGGGTTGTCTGTGTCTGTGTATTGTTGCTTTATGACTGCAGCCAGGTCAGAGCTTCAGGACACACTGGCTGTTCTACATCAGCACAGAGGTGGGCGGAGTGAATCATTTAAAATGTCATCATTTTGAAACCGTCACATTCATGGTCCTCAGAGGATAAATTGCAATAACGTTGTTAATCCCCTGGCTTTCCAGTCAGTGCTCTGATCTGGTCAAAGGTTTTAAGTTGTCCAATACTTTGGTTTATGACTCAGCTTCACTTTGTGTTTACTGCTAGCATTTACCTTGAAGCACTGCTGTGTCTGCTGTAAGTACAGCCTAACAGAGCCACCAGCAGGGCTGTACACTTCAGCTTTGATCATACTTTAGTACAGACACACACACACCTGCAGGCTTGGATGCAGAACATGGACACGTGTGTATTTTCATACATACATAACATACAATCAGATGGATGTCTGTCAAAATATTCTCCTCAAACACACCTACAGCAATAATAAGTACAGATTAAGATTATAAACATAATTTTGTTAATATAATATACAGTACAGCTACTTTAACACATAAACTGTGCATATAGATTCAGCTTCTAAAGAACAACAACTAAAGGTGACAGATAATATTATAATAATTATGAGTGTATTAAGTTCAAAGAGTACATGAGAACCAGATGTGCAGGGCTCTGTGGTCAAATATGTTACATTACTCACATGACATAACTTAAATACATTACATTTATTATTATAACTTAAGGACACTCAGAAGATAAACAGTCCACAGTAAACTAGATAAAAAGAGACAAAAAAACACAATAAATGAAAAGCAGTAAATACTGAACAACACATGCAATTTAAAAGACACACACATACTCGAGCGCTAGTGGCTCCACAATCTGGATGAAAAACCACAATGCCACAATAATTCAATTTTTTGAAACAAAAAGAACTTAAATTTAAATTATCTGAACACATGGCAAACTTGCATGCAGACATACTAGCTTGTGCGTACTGCTACCGGCACTGTCTGTGAATGTCTTTATCATCTCACAGACTCATTGTCTGTCTTCTTTACTTCTAACAACTATAATATTGCTCTTCTTTGCAATATGTTCAATGTCAGAATGAATTCCATGTTGTGAGCAAAGCTTCAATAACTGTTGTAAGATTACCAAATCATCTGCATACATGAGGTGATTAATTAAAACATTGTCAACCATCCTCTATTCCAAGCATGACAAATCATCCATGTACACATTAAAAAAAAAAAAAAAGGAGACAAGATGTTGCCCTGTCAGACTAACATAAAATGGTTCTGACAGAATTGCCACGTTTAACTTGCATAGAGTGATGAACCCACCAGTACATAAGAATCCTTATTATCCCCCGTTTTGCTCACAGTTCTTCAGAGTGAATCAGGTACAGTAGCACAGTGCAGTGCAGGATGCTGAGTATTTGTTCAGGTAAACAGGTATGATTCATTCATCCCTACCTTGCTTCTGGGACTCTATTGAAGGTCATTCATGAATGCTAGCACTGAAAGTGCTGAAAAATTCCAATTGAACCCTACAACAAAGAAGAGAAACCATAAAGTGCACTGTAACATTGCAAAGATTCCAAGGTAAGAAAGCTCATATCTTTTGAAGAGTGTCACAGAAAAAAAGAGAAGATTGATATGCTGCTACACGCAGCGGTACTTTAATAACCTGTGCATAATTATATAAAAACTTAAGTATTGTAGAAGCTCATTCATTTTGCACACAGCCTATCAAGCAAATTCATCCATCCATACATCACGAGTAAATCACTTCCCCTGTGATAGATGACGACCCCCACCCCCGCCCTCTTCTTCCACTCCGTCTGTGCGCCCCCCTAATCCTGTTTATAAGGATCCATTACTTCTTCTCCTGTTGTGACATCAGACATTCCTCTCAAGGCCCCTGACACTGACGACTGATGATGAATCAACAACACATTTCACTGTAACCTTCCAAATACAAGCAGCTTGTTGTAAGCCTACAGGACCTGTTTCCTGTCTCCCCTCCCTCCTATCTTCCTCCCCTCCTTCTCCTCCTCCTCTGTGAAACTCAGATAGGGGTAGCCATTCCGCACACATCGACAGCTCAAGCGTCCAATTTAAAGGGGAGGTCTGGGAGTTGAGTCTACAGCAAAGGACCCATAATTGGCATCCTTCTTGTTTTATTAAAGGGGAAAGCACTGGGATGGATCCCCTAAGCCAGATCTTGGCCTTTATTAGGATCATGTGTAAACAGAATCACACAGAGAGACAGCTAACGGCATTACTCACATCAATATTTTTGCTCTGAAGCGGCAAATTAAAATAATTAACCACTGCAAATGAAACGTATAGAGGCAACTATAAGCAACATGAAAATGAAATGAGATAGATGGAGATAGATGGAGACAGTGATGTGCAGTGAAAATACACCATTGACATGTATGGTTAATAAGCTTTGTTGCAATCTTTTCCTCTGGACCATCACTGTTTTGTATTCAGCAAATATTTATGGATATATCTCAAAAAAGATTTGAGTGTTTTGTTTCACACTTCAAATGTAAAACAACCTCTTTTTTGGGGATTTCTTGCTCCAATCTTTTCATAAAACTATGCTTTTCATTTGTGCCCTGCCTTGAACAGTCTTAATGCAGCAGTGTTTTGTGATGCCCCTGGACAAAGAAAGGGTTGATAGATTCGCAGCTCCTCTCCGCAAGCCTCTTCTGGTTCAGTAAAGCGCATTGGTTTAACAAGTCTGTGCCCATTCGATGCTCAAGGACATAATCCCCCAGTGGAGGAAACAAAGATACATAAAAGAAAGAAAAAGTGTTCTCACTTCTTCTGATTGCTCAGTGATTCTGTTGACTTCCCCACATTGTTCAGAGCTCCGCAGGCAATGAACAGGACTATTCAAGATCTGCCGCCCCTGCTAAGCTTGCAGCTACCCACGACTCCCATGGCCACTGCAGCCCCACCTCTGCTCTCGGCTGTGCTAGCAGCTTTTTACCCCACCCCCCACCTCTTCATGAGCCCTATTTAGAACACGCTGACAAGTGAACAAATCTGACAATTAGCAATTTGCTGTTTTAGTAAGTGCGCTGCAGTATCGGTGAGTTAATATTTCCTTCGCTAGCTGAGTAAGAGGGTGGAGACCCTGAAAAGGCTCTAGAGAGGGTTTGATGGAAAACGCACAATTATCATGTTACCCCTGTGGTTTTGCTTAACAGCTTCTTTTTGAAAAGGTGGCTAAATTATCTCGCTGAGCAAATTGTTAGGCTGTAAACACTTATGTAATATGTATACATCGCCCACTCTGCAGCGTGCAGACGATTTCTGCATCGCCAGTAGTTTTGTTTATGTGTAAAAGTACAGCAAATGTATTGATATGCTTTTATTCTTGTATCTCCTACCACTGAGGATATTGTCAGAAGCGTGTTTGCATAACTCTGGCAGTCTGGCCTGCAAAAGACTGTCGGCAAGACATTCAATTATCTGGCGGAGAGACTATATGTGTTCATTGAGAGCCAGAGGAATGTTCTTCAGAAGAGAAATCCATCATAAGTAGACATCTAATAGCAGAGTGTGTTTCCTGTGTTGTTCTCTTCAGAGATGCACAGTTACTGACACTGTGAGTAAGAGGAACAATCCAACTGCTCCTCAAAGTGGTTTATTGTAGTATTGTCCTAAATAGCATTAGAAGGACGCACAAGGGCATCAAAAAGTGTCAAAATCAGTTTTCACTGCACTCTTAAATTGGTCTGAAAGCAGTTAGCGCTCACCAACCGTCGCTGTGAGTCTTCCAGGTCTGATATCAAAGGCCGCTGACGAGATGCTGACAACAACGATTAGGGATGAAACTGTGAGCTGTCATTCAGCGCAGGAATTTACACTAACGTTAGAAGACGGGTGTACATTCAAGTACATCCAACATCTCAGTTTACAAAGGAAGCATATTCTGTTTGAAGACTTACTCCAGGCTGTGCAGTCCAAGGCTACTTTTTCACTGGCTACACATGTTTCTATAGGCAAATGCCACCCACGTTCATTTTAATCTCTTTCCTCATCCCTATATAATCCCTGAAATCCACGTGTTGTTGTCGGGAGGTAACTGGCGTAAATTTTTGAACTACAAAGATAACAGAATGGGAGCTTTTTAAATATACATGGATATACTTTATTGTTGTTTTATTGTGGGTTGTTATGTGGGATTATAAAGTAAAAAATCAAGAAACGGGGAGTGCACACACTTTAAAATGTCAGACCAATTTATGGGAGTCCTTCATGTTGCACCCATCTACATCAGTTTATACACTGATGATTAAATAAACTGTACTGTAACTATAAAACCAACAGAAGTTCTCCTCAAAAGTGAACCTACGTTGAACACAGTCTGTCTATCATCCATAACAAGACATACAAAACAGTTTGCTGCAAACCCTCCGTCTGTTTTCTGACAACCTGCCTGACAATCATAGCTTACACCAACCTTCTGACCTGAAGGCATATTAGTGCTAATTAAAAACTATGCTATGATTAAAGGTCTAGGGTTAATACATAAACATGAGTAATTTACAATGTAACAGAGCAAACCCACAGACAATGGAGACTAAATGTTTTAGGAATGTTTTGGTACTGAGCCCTTTGTTTCAGAGCAGCTCACATTGTGGTTGAATCGTATGCATCCTTCCTATAAACTGTATAAATGAAAGTTGACATAGTTTCTGTGATGTCACACACAGGTTTCTGAAGAGCTGTTGTGAAGCTCAGTGTATGGTGGCTCTGGTCTTTGCCATCTTGGCAGGCCACTCTTCTCCCGGTGGCTGAAGAAGCAGTGGTTGGGATGGGTGAAGTCGTCTGCAATGCTGGGACGACTTCAACCAATGCGGGCCAGGCATGTGTTGTAGATGTCTTCAATAAAGGGAAGGGGGCACCGATGATCTTCTCAGCTGCTCTCACTATGCGCTGCAGGGTCTTCCAGCAGGATGCAGTGCAGCTGCCATGGCACACAGTGATGCAGCTGGTCAGGATGTTCTTGGTGGTTCCATGGTAGAAGGTGCACATGGTGGACACTGGGTCTCCGGCTCTTCTCAGTCTGCGGAGGAAGTAGAGGCACTGCTGAGCTTTCCTGGCCAGTGATGCGGTGTTGCTGCTCCAGGAGAGGCCCTCAGTGAGGTGCACACCCAGGAACTATAAAAATTCACCCTCAGTACAGTTGTCATGAACATGGCAATTATTTATAGAGACCAAAACTGTTTTTTGTACCAGGCTGTAAACATGTTTATTTCTGCTGTGAAGATATTGAACATGGGGACTTATGGCAACTGACTCATAAGCAGCCTCAAGTGGACGTTTGAGGAACTGCAGTTTTTGGCACTTTGCATTTGCAGTATTGATATATATTTTTCCTCACTCTGTATCTTTGAGCTCAGAAGGTTTGAAATTATCTGAGGAGCTCAGTGGGACAGAGAGACTGAGCAGACTGCTTCTATCATGAGAGTGAACAGACAAACAAGTTGAGAGCAGACCGGTCAACAAGGTTCACAGAATGCTGCTCAGACAGTCGAGAACAACAACCATCTCATTGATAACTGTAACTCACTCTGCAGATGAGGGCGTCAGCAACCACCATGTTACCTAGCAACATAGAGTTGTATGTGTGTGTGTGCTACTTTCTGTGATACGTGAGTATAGAATTTATATAGTTTATTCATCTCTGTGTTGTCTGTTCATGTGATGTTTTATTCTAGATTGTTGATTGTTCAAGCAGTGTTAAGCCATCAACAATTATTTTCCTTTAATATGTTTATCTCATTTACTATTAGTAACCACTCAAAACATTATGATGCAGGTGTTGTTACATTTACAATTTGTCTTGTGGAGTTTGTCTGTGACTTGTATGTCCCCTGCTTTCAAATTTACTTTTATTTATACAACACCAGACTTAACAGAAGTGAACATAAAGCAGGACCACAGCAGTAGACTGGACCAGTCGCAGATCAGGGCATAGCCACAATCCATAAGAACCTGTGAGACAAGAATGCAAATAAAACCCCAGGGAAGAAGCTAAGTTAGTAACATGCATTGATGGAATATAAGTGTGAAGAAGAGCTCGGTGCATCGTGGGAAGTGTAGTCGTATAGCAGCATAAGTAAGGGATGGTTCAGGGCTCACCTGAGCCAGCCCTAACTATAAACATCTTAAATCTGGAGAGGGTGTCTGCCTCTTGAGCGCAGTCTTCAAGTGGGTAATAGGCTACCATGAGGTCTTTAAATCTATTAATCAAAATGACAAAATACATGTAGCTCATAAATACAGTAAAGTTCAGTTGCTGACTCACATTAGATTTCAAATGCAGTCAGTCACATCCTTCCGTCAAATAACTGCTGGAAGTGTCTGGGCACTGGGAGAGCATTAATGACCACTTTATTTTCAACAAAGCTACTCTTGTGAATCAAGCAGCAGCTTTAAAACTAGTCAAGCCCCCAACAGCAGCAAATATCGAGCTTTTGAAGAAAAACTCAAATACAGTTTTTCAAAATCAATGAAGTTTTGTCATTCATCCCAGTGAGAGAGTGGAATTAAAGCAATCCTCGCTGTTAATCATGGAAGTGGTTTGTCGACCAAGCAGCGTGTGCCAAATGTTGTAGTACACGTCTGGGATTTGAAGTTTGTCCACCAGCTGTTTCCATGTTGGCAAGCCACATCAGCGCCTGCACATTACTTTTGGACATTAAAATAGTTATTATCCGAGACACTTAATCTCTGTGCATCTTTATAAACTAGTGGAGAGCAACAATAGAGAGAGAGAGAAGGGAGAGGACAAACAGACAGGGCTGTTGGAGGAAGTGGAGACGCAACGCCTTGGCCCCAGATTTTGATCTAGAGGACTCGTGTCAGAAGCAGTGACATAAATGATGTATCTCTGCAGACCCATCAATAACACCCAAAGAGGGTCTAATGGAGGTATAAAACCGGACAGATAAGAAGTTTCGCTTGGAGCTTTCATAAATCAGCCGCTCAGAATGACCTATATAAAAGTGAACAGTGCTGACAGGCTGCATAAATTACAAATGGACACTGTAGGAAGTATTACTGTTATTGTAATTATAATGGAGCGCTCGGACACCTTAAGCACATGTATTAAACATCCTGGTAAAATGCATTGAGGTTTTACTGCAAAGGGATGTAATTCATGAATGATTTATAGTCTCACTGATGCATCTTTATAATACAGTAACACAGACCTCACAGACAATCAGTTCTTTGTGTGAAGAGCTCCATCTCCTGTTATCACCAATTGTTTTCACTGAAATGAAATGCTGCGAGGCTGATCAAACAGTAAATCACATTAAATGTTAAATCACACGCTGGGTGCTGTAGTTTTTCCTTCCGCCTGAATCAACACCATATGTGAGTGTCTGTGTGTGTGTGTGTGTGTGTTCTTGTTTGAGTCTGACCTTGACCTGGTAATGACTGCGACTGAGCTAAAGTCTCAGCAGTCCATTATGTTGCGGAAGCCTCTGCCATTTAACACGGAGAGCGATATTAACAGTAAACTTCTCGATCTAACTGTAAAATGACCTTTCAGAGCCCCTCATGCCTCCACGAGAAACAAGAGGTTGATGATGAATTACATAAGTGAGGACCCTGCATTTGTACTGTATACTTCATGTTGCCTATATCGCCTCAAGTCACCACTTATTCAGCACTCACAACAGAAAGAGGTGGTGCATTCATGCAGTAATTCAGTGGGAAATCACACCAGGTAGATGGAAATTAAGCCTCGGTTTTATTGTGCTGCATGTTTTGATTTGTTTACTAGTAAAACAACTTAATCCTTATTTAGCAGAGTCAATTGTATCAGTGTTAAATGTCCGGTGTCTCTATTTGCAGAATTTAGTAGAAATGGAATGTACTTTGTCTTTATTAGTGTAAAATCACCTGAAAATTAGAATCGTTATGTGTTTGTTACCTGAGTCTTTTCTTAAACTGCAGCTGCCGTGGGTCTTCCACGCCATGTTGATGTTTCTTCAGTAGTAGTGCAGTTCGTGGACAAACTAAACACTGGCTCTAGATAGGGTAGATTTTTCTTCATGCTGAAAAAGAGAGTTTGAGTGGGGGTCGGGATCAGCGACTACACCCCCACTGAATCCTACACACTGCTTCTTTAATATTGGATTTAATTTCAATGTATCTGCCAGCGATGTTGACTTTGCAGCTACAATCCTGTTACTTTCGTTCGTTCTTTTCCTGACAATAATATTTTAATTGCCCCTCTGGATATCAAGTCTGTAATGAAACTAAGTTATGAGTTAATGAAAGTGAGCAAATCCAGCACTGCAACATAGATTGAAAAATGTATAGATCTTCTAGTAATGCACACCTGCCTGCTGTCAGTGATACAGGAAGGTTGGAAGAGATAACATCAATTCGACTATATAACTGAGTACGGAGTGTTGCCGTTCATAGTATATGAACACAGTCAAACAAATCTGCTGCAGTGTAGACAGGAAGCTAATTTTATGTCAATGTAATGTAATAAAAACAGTGCTCAGTATTCAAGTCGATTGGAAAACCTTTCATTTAGTTAGCCGCAGACTGAAGTGAGTCATTGTACACTGACTTGGCATTCTGTGAATGTGAATGTGTTTTGTGCATGCATTTTTCAAAGGTCTGACTTCGTTTGTTTGATGAAAATTGATTGATTGCTGTTTCACGCTGTCTTTTGAATGCTGGCTAATCCACGCCTTTCACTGGTCAGCTGTGCATTAGCATTAATTAGCTAACAGTGAATTGTTATTCAGATAATATTCAAATATGAATCATTAGACCAGAGGTCTTCAACCAAGGGTCCATGACCCCTAGGGGTTTGTGGACATGTTCAAAGACACACAGTACTTGGAATTTAAGAACCAAAAATAATTATACATGAACTTTTATCAGTCATAAACACATATAAACTAATAACCCAGCATAAAAATAAGTTAATAAGGTGAAATAAAAGTTAAATAAAGTAAAGTATAAATGTTATTACAGGACAGGCTTAAAATATTAATTACATGTGGTGGTCCCTGTTCTGTTTGTCTCCAAGGGGTTCTTGGACTGAAAAAGGTTGAAGATCCCTGCATTAGGCTTTTGATGTCAGAAAGCTAGCCCGGTCCGAGAGAAAAGAGTGGAGATGCAAAGGCAGAGGAAGATTAGTATCTGATTGTACCAGTCTCTAGCCACAACCACAACCCGGCTGTACTGCTGGACCAAAGTTATGACTTGGTGGATGACCTATTAAAGGGTTAGTTCAGATTTCGTATGAGGCATACCCCAGTTAAGAAAAGAATCCTTTTGTTTGGAGTTGTTCCGACCACCGTCTACTGTCAGTAATGCATTGACTATGAAGAAGTACTTAAAAAAACCCTTTAAGATCTGCTGCCTCATTATCTCCTGCAGTGTCTGATCTTACAGCAGCATTCCTTTTTAGCAGCACAGCTCATTTCCCAGAGAGGCTGAAGAAAAACATGCTCCAGAAACCTGTGACCCTCTTCAATACATAAAACTATTGTATGAGTGTCTGAAAGTTTTTGTTTCGTTGAGAATGCCACCTTGTATCTTCTCCTTGTTCTTTAACTCGAGAAATCAAGTGAAGCTGACTGGGAGAACAGTTTTACCACAAACTTCTAAGAGGAGAAAGAGTGAAAGAGTTATATGCTCGCAATGGCTCAGCTAGGCCAAGAAGTAGTTTGTCCGGCTCCGTAACGAGATCTGTCCATGCCTGAGCAATTGGAGAGGCAGCTGTTCACAGCCAGTCAGAATGCCGACTGTGGCTTTTTACACTGAGGAATCAGGAGTGATGGTGGGAGGAAAGGGGGGAAAGAGATGTAATTAGGGAGCAAGACAGAGAAGATGAGGTGAGAGAAGAAGGGAAAGAAAGGAAAAAAAGACACTAAAGGAAAGAGACAGAAACACACACAAAAAAAGGGGGAAATAGTGGAGGCGAGAGGCCGGCAGAGCCAGAGAGACAGTTCGAGCTAAAAAATCATTTTGCACTAAGCTAAATGCCAACTAAGAATAGACTTTGAATCAATCAAACCCAGCTATCTGGCTGGAGAATTAATATGTCCCCTAGAAAGCATTGCCTTCCCCCCAAAGGCTGAAGGAGGGCATATGTTTTCTGAAGCCTCGCTGCAATTTTAACACCGTAAAGAACCAGAAGATACTTTGCCTGTGTAGACAAATCACTATCATGTTATGTGCTACGATGATCAATGAGTTTAAAACAACATCTGGGAAGAGAGCGACAATCAAAAATGCTTTAATGCCAAAAGAACTGAAAAAAAAGGATGCATCAGCAAGAAAGTACATTAAAAACCAACTTTTATCCTCATAAGCAGAGCACTTGCTTTGATATTCTTTCTCCTCTACAGGTACTCTGCTTTCTCTGGAGGTTTGACAGCTCGGTTTGGTTCCCTCTACATCTCTTCAGAGTTAGTCTGATCTCTTGTAACAGAACACGGTGACTATGTGACAAACACAGCTCCTATAGGCAATCCGTCCTCAGTAACAAAGGCTCCATTTGAACAATAACAAAAGAATACAGAGTCTTTCTGTTTCCCTTCATGCATTGCCGCATTTAGAGTTAGCACCTGATTATGTGCAAAGAAATGCCAGCAGTGCTAAAAAAAGACAGATGTAACAGATGTTCATGCGGCTCCATACATTTTGCATTCAAGTTCTGTCAGAACAAGTTCACTTGCTGATTGTCAGGGCCAATGAAAAAAAGAATTTGCACTTAAGAGTTTCTATGCTTTTAAGAATGTGACAAATTGTTGCCTAATTAGCTTAAAGATTTTTTCCCTCAATGAAACATTCATCATAAAGCTCTTATTATTGTCAGTGCAGCTTTTTAAAAATAATGGCTTCAAAGACAATATTCCTTCTGCCTGCTTCAAAGACACAACACAGAAATGTGTAAGAGTTTACACTGATTTCTGAAGCCACCGTGTGCTTTGAACACTCCATTTTACTATTGATGATGTAATGGATGTCACATGAAACTTCGTCCTGAAAAAAAAAAAAAAAAAAAAAAATCCCGTGTCCCCATTTGTCACTCTTAATCATTTCCTGCAGATTCCTCAAGACCACATTTATTGAATGCATCTATCTTTCTCTCGTTGAGGCTGTGGACAAAGACGGATTGCCTCACCGGCAAGATTTAAGGACTTCCTGAGCCCAACACAGCACAGGCTGACAGTCTTTAATTCTTTTAAATTCTAACCACTGCTTTGTCTCAAGAATACAACCAGTGGACTCGTGTGGCTATGCATACAAATATGCCACGATGGTTAGAAATATGGAAATGTATAAGGGCCGTTCTTATCCAAAACAAAACTTTATTTATGGTTACGTCATTACCTTCAGGGTTTGCAAGGCTGGATTAACTGGGCAGCACCTGACCCCCAGTGGCCCTGAAGGCACCATATTTATTGTGTTTCAGCTGGTGCGCAGTATTTTAAATTATTCACACATTTATTATAATAAAACATTTTATTTATACAATATTTTGAATGTAGAAAAACTGGGGCAATATCTGACCTGTTTGGGGCAGCTATGGAGAAAACTGTCACTGTAGGTCCTTAGAGCTGGAGAGAGTAGGTTAACAACAGAGGAGTGGAGACTGTGGGATGGAGTGTGGTGTTGGAGCAGGTTGCTGAAGTAGCACGGGGTCTTTTTATGGAGGGCTTTGTAACTAAGGAGAAGGGTTTTGAACTGGATCTCCCGTGGGACAGGGAGCCAGTTGGGTGTCTGGAGGGCAGGGGTGATGTGGTCACAGGAGTGAGACTGGGTGAGCAGTACTTTGGATCATGTGCTGTATAAATGAATGCAATAACACCAGTAAACATATCAGATATAATTATCAGGTGCCGTCAGGGACATTATTCAGAAATACCTCTCACACACACTACTGAAATATTACGCTCTTACACACACTAGTGAAACGCTCTTACACACACTATTGAACTGCTCTCACACACACTCGTGAAATGTATCACACACACTTACTGTCAATTATTTACGGCTCTTTCCACACACTAGTGAAACGCCCTCACACACACTCAGAAAAACCTCTCACACACACTACTGAAATATTACGCTCTTACACACACTAGTGAAACGCTCTTACACACACTAGTGAAATGCTCTCACACACACTAGTGAAATGCTCTCACACACACTACTGAAATATTACGCTCTTACACACACTAGTGAAACGCTCCACACCCACTTACTGAAACGCTCTTACACACACTAGTGAAGACATGCTTCTCACACACACTAGTGAAATGCTCTCACACACACTACTGAATATTACGCTCTTACACACACTAGTGAGACGCTCTTACACACACTACTGAAATGCTCTCACACACTACTGAAATTACGCTCTACAACATACTGCAAATGCTCTTACCACACACTTGTGAATGCTTCACACACCACTAGTGAAATGCTCTCACCCACTACTGTACTGAAATTACGCTCTACACACACTAGTGAAACGCTCTTACACACACTACGAAATGCTCTCACACACTACTGAAATATTACGCTCTTACACACACTTATGAAATGCTCTTCACACACACTACCTGAAATGCTCTCACACACCAACTACTGAAATGCTCTCACCACTCACTACGAAACGCTCTCTACCACACACTACACTGAAACGCTCTCACACACACACTACTGAAATGCTCTCACACACAACTACTGAGATTTCACTGTAACTCGAAGGCATTTCACGTAACCGAAGGCATTCAGTGTAACGGAAGCATTTCACGTGTAACCGGAAGGCATTTCACTTAAAACCGGAAGGCGGGTTGTAAGAGGAGCGCAGCATCGTTGGGTTGCAGATGTCGCGCCAGGAGGAGCTTTCCAGTGGACTTACAGAAGCTGCCCGCGCTCTCTCAACAACATTTTGTCATCAGCGGAGACAATTCGAAATTATCTAATGCAACAGCGAGCAGGCAACAGTGCCACCCCCCCTTGAGTGCGACACCGTGGAGAGCCGGCTTACGGCGCTTTTCCCGTCTTGCGGCCGCATGGCGCGGCGCAACGCCCAGCTGTTGGCCCGGTCAGGAGCTCCGTGCCGCGTTACCAAGCTCAGCAGAGCTTCGGGACATGGACAACCAGGACAACCGGGCCAACAGCTGGGCGTTGCGCCGCGCCATTGCGGCCGCGAGACGGGAAAAGCGCCGTAAGCCAGCTCTCCACGGTGTCGGCACTCAAGGGGGCGTGGCACTGTTGCCTGCTCGCTGTTGCATTAGATAATGTTCGAAATTGTCTCCGCTGATGACAAAATGTGTTGAGTAGCGCGGCAGCTTCTGTAATCCACTGGAAAGCTCCTCCTGGCGCGACATCTGCAACCCAACGATGCTGCGTCCCTCTTACAACCGCCTTCCGGTTTAAGTGAAATGCCTTCGGTTACAGTGAAATGCCTTCCGGTTACACTGAAATGCCTTCCGGTTACAGTGAAATGCCTTCCGGTTACAGTGAAATGCCTTCCGGTTACACTGAAATCTCAGTAGTGTGTGTGAGAGCATTTCAGTAGTGTGTGGGAGCGTTTCAGTAGTGTGTGTGAGAGCGTTTCAGTAGTGTGGTGAGAGCATTTCAGTAGTGTGTGTGAGAGCATTTCAGTAGTGTGTGTGTAAGAGCGTTCATAGTTCAGTCAGTGTGTGTGAGAGCATTTCACTAGTGTGTGTAAGAGCGTTTCACTAGTGTGTGTAAGAGCGTATATTTCAGTAGTGTGTGTGAGAGCATTCTTACTAGTGTGTTAGCATTCACTGTGTGTGTTAAGAGCGTTTCACTAGTGTGTGTAAGAGCGTAATATTTCAGTAGTGTGTGTGAGAGGTATTTCTGAATAATGTCCCTGACGGCACCTCATATATAATCCTATGTATTCACTATCTCTGGAGAGTTAGCACTCTTGTGTGTGTTCAGTAATGTGGATATACAGTCAAGAGGCAGGTGCTTGGCTTAGCATAAAGACTGAAACAGAAGGAAACAGCTACCAGACTTTGTCCAAAGTTAAAAAAAAAAAAAACTGTGAGCCAGCACCTCTAAATCACACTTATTAACACGGTATATCTTTTTTGTTTCATCGGTACAGCATTAGAAATGTATAAATAACAAGTTGGGGTATTAGATGCACAAACTATTCTTGGCCAGATTCTGGATCTCTGCTAGTAAGATGTTACTGGTCTGTCCAAAAAACATATTCCAGCACATAAAACAGAACATAAAAGCACAACTTGTCATTTTTATACACTTCATTCAGTTTTACTGCTCCTCTAAAGGGGCTCTTGCATGATTACCTGTTTTGTCAAAACGCCATATTCCCAAATAAATGTGTTCAACCACATTACAGCCAACACGGGGTCAAGTAATATATATATAATATATATATATATATATATTATATATATATATATATATATATATATATATATATAATTTTAGCCTTGGGAGTCTCCTGCAACCACTGGAAGATGCAATTGGAATTTCTCACTGACTGAAATTTGTTTAATTTATACAAATGATGTAGCAGCTTTTAAAGGCAGCACCATCACCACCACTAGAAAAAACATCAGCACTAATTTTAACAAAAAGCCTGGATTTACTGTCAGTAACACTTATTTTGACAGTATATATTGCCAACATTGTTGAAATTCTCACATATCTGCACATGGCTACTGTGTTAAATGGGCTGTACTTCTATAAAGCCATTCTAGTCTTCCGACCACTCAAAGCACTTTTACACTCACCCATTCACACGATGCTTTCGGGAGCAATCAGGGGTACAGTATCTTTCCCAAGGACACTTCGACATGCAGACTGGAGAAGCTGGGGATCGAAACACCGATCATCTGATTAGTGCACGACCCACTCTACATCTGAGCCACAATTAGAAAAAAGCAGCAAACGTATATAAGGCACAGTAGCCAGTGAAGTCATAACTTCTTATTTGCCAGATGGATGAATATATATATATATATATAATTATCATGGTAATTATTATTGATGATATAAAGCAAACCTGCACCCTTGATGGGGTTATAGCAAATAACTCATGGCTCAGGTTGGACAACTAAATACTAAATTGATAGGTAAAGTATATAAAAAGGAAGAAAAGTATTTGCTGCATTGTAGATCTCCAAAATGTATTTGACTGAAAAGGGCAACGTTTGGACCTGACTGGGTCTCCACCAAGCAAAGGTTATGGACAGATCATGGTTATGGTTAAAAGGTAATAATATTGCAAAATGTTAATAGAGCTCCGGTCTCCAGGTAAAGGTGTTAAGGACACACTACACTCTGTATTAGCACTGAATGTTGGCAATCAATGTAAATTGTTTGGAGCAGAACCCCCTCTATTTATCACGGTCAAAGTTTGATGTCCATGTCAGAAACCATCTATACCTCAACACATCTAATGAAAACAGAGGAGGCTTTTTTCACCTATCTTGTACCTTTGGTTAACCTCATGTATCAGAAGTGCTATGAGACTATAACCTAGAGACAAATACTAAAACTCTTGACTGTAAATTAGCTCAAGTATCCAAAGTGCATCTGAAAGGAGAACTTCAGTCATTTTATTTTTGATAAAATTGTACCATAGGTCTTGATCCACATCAGCTATATAAAGAAGAGGTTCCACTGGTACAATTTAAGTCATTGACCAAGTCATCACACTGAAGATCCTCTGTGCACCATTTAAGATTACTTCAACTGCAAATCTCCATTATTCATGCATTGCTCCCACACACTCCGTATACAAGAGTTTTTTGCATCTGCCCAGCCAGAGGTCACGGCCCTCATTACAAGATGCAATAGTCAGTTTGCAGGGAAGACATTTTTAGATGTTTGAATTGAATTAAAATATATTTGAAAGCCTTTTTAATTTTTTTTTTACCATGTTGGGAAGTCCTCTGCTGCCACAGTTCTGCTAATGCTGTAAAGAAATTCTTTCCTGTTTTGCTCGCAGTACCATTTCACTATGTAATCACCTAGCTCATGAAAATTGCAGAGGTGGTGAATAATTTAAAGTGGCTGCGTTAAAAAGTATGTGTTGTACGGTGTCATATCGATGGTGGTCCAGACACAGGGAAGAAAGATAGTGAAGTAGATAAAAAGAAATCCGGGTGAAACATTTTTCTTTGTCACTCATTTATAGTGTTCGCATTGCATATTCTTCTGTTTCCAATATTTCTTTATTGTTACTTGAGGGCATGGTTAAATTGAGACGAGGAGGGAACAGTGTGCTCTACCTTTCTATGGAATTGCCCATTTTACTCTCTAGTGTATTCAAGCACATGTTCTACACTTGAGATGGCATGCAGAATGTAGCATGATTGACTCAAACTCAACCCATGAAATCTTAGCTTGTACACCCTGTGGTGTAGTGCATGGGTATACCTACTTATTTTTTGGACGTCATTGGGTAGACTCCCTTCTGAATGCCTGTTAAGCATGTCCGTTATTTTGGAGAACTCAAAGTCGGAAGTCCGTTTTAAAAAATGTATTTGAGCATTGCAGAATTAAAAGCACATGTACATGGACTCTCTTTGTTCTGGAAACCACAGTTCACTGACTCTAAGAGTGAGCGAGTTGCTGCTGCCAACGTCCCAAAAAGAAGTGCTTAACTTACAGGTAACCATAGTATTTATAGGCGAATGTACTACTGTCTTATTGGTCTAAGAGGTGATGAAGGGGAGGAGCCGTGGTTTAAACTTAACTCCTCCCTGATTGGTCCATCTCGATGTCTGTCCTCTGCTCCAGTCTCCAATCGGAAGGGGTCAGCAACCTGGGGAGGAAGAGCCCTACACTTCCTCTCCTACTGTTAACCTACTTTCACATTAAGAGCATGCTATTATATTACACCCTGGGTGTGCAGATCGTTAACAACAACAACCTATGTGTAACCAACCACGCCCTTAATGTGCCAACAATTATTATGTGAGTGAGCGCATCATAACACTTATGTTCAGTAATATAACAGCACTCATTGTTTTCTGATATAATGCAGCACTTGTATTACTGGTGAAATATTTATCCCTAACATGCCCAATTGTCAAATTTCCACGAGTGGATAGAGTAAAGAATAATAAATACTTAACTCAAAATGCAGAATTATATAGTTTTCATCTGTCTGTGGGTCAGTATTTCTGAAAAAATCTGCACCTCTTCTGTGTCTCATGTTGATTTCAGAATCATCCTTACTTTCTGAAGTCAAGCAGCAGAAGTAAAGTGACAATGTGCAAATACCACTAACCTATTTTTGGGTGAGCTAAGTATGTAAGAATAGTCTTCCTTTGATGGACAGGCCAGTTAAATTTTTTTTATAAATTTAGACTGTACGTAGTTCTCCAGGCAACACTGTGTACAGCCCAGTTATGACTGCCGTTAAAAGCAGGCTTAAACCCTGCGAATGAAATGAGGACTTCTGGGATCCATTCCCAAGGTAAGTAAAGCTTGGTTCAATACCACCGTGACACGTGTAATGGCACAACTTACTAAAAATCCAGCCGTGTACATAACCTTGCTCAACAGTATGTGATGCGGTTCACTTCATTTGGCTTGTCAGGGATGCTACATTCATTTTTACATGCATTTTTATTATTTATGTATAGCTTAAGCTGAAGTATATTTTAAAGCCCCAAAGTATATTTCTGCAGTAACAAATATCCATAACTACATATGCAACAGATTTTATTGACAGTGACTTTGGTAACATAAGTAGCAATCCCAGTTGGTTCAGCTGTTTCTAAATTGATTGGTGTGCAGAGATACATGACACCCAGAACTTCTAGACCCCGGCACAGCTGGAGGAGCCTATCGCACCCATTCCAGACAATGATTGTGATTTCACCTGAAGTGTCACAGCACGTTTCAGTAATGGCTCTCCACTCTGCTCCGTAGAGCATATGCATCAGGTTTATTTTTAACTGACGCCACGTCAAGCAGTACAGAGCAGATCGAGGCCAGAAGTCACATACAGAACTGGCATATCCTGTAGAATCCAGTCAATTTTCAAAATAAAACACCCCATGCAGACTCCTGATTGTGTAAACAGACAAACAATTTACCTTCACAGTCTTTATACGCACTGGTAGATCAAATCTGAGCAAGTTAACAAAGTCTGGTGGGAAAAACAGCCTGCTTCTGAATCGCTCCTGGTGGGGTATGAAGCTACATGGAGACCAAAACGGCGCAATGGCCACAATGTCACATAATTTAGGGGTAAAAAGAGCACAGAGAAAAGTTGTACAGATATACTGTAACTCTGGCAAAACATTTTTTTAAATGTTGGACTGTGTCGCTCAGAGTACACTCAAAGATTGTCCTTTAATATTTCTGTTTGCGGCAGCCTTTAATAAACAAGTCCAAGATATGACAAGCAGACAGACTGCTATGCTGGAAACTTATAATCTAAGTTTTTGCCCTCGGGCACATTACCTTCTGATAAAGAGGCGTCCATATAGAAGCCAAGGACAATTGTGCTTGCAGATGTTTTTTTTCTTAGTGCCGTTATCTCTTATATATAACTTATTATCACGAGAAAACAAAAGGCAGATTTCTTGAGAAATCCACATAATTCATCACCAAATAAACAATTTTCATAAAATCTTGACAGTTCCCGGCTTCTGTACATCCATGTAACTCAATGCAATCATAATTTAGATTTCCTAAATCCATTGTTTGTTCTGTCCTTTTTTATTGAATACATAAACATTCAATAAATTACCTCATATTTTAATAGTTCAACAATTATCACAGAAAATACTACTATATAAAATGAAAACTATGGTAATAAATTGGCTGGCTTCGTCCATATCTGTGATATTCACCAACACTCTAATCTAGACCTCGAAGAAATAAGTTGATTGAGAGATCATAATCAGCAACAATGCTGATAAATGATTGATTGTCTGAGTCACTTTTTAAGCCAATAAAAATGCCCAAACTTCTCTGAATTCAGCTTGGCATCTGTGAGGATTAGCTGCTTTTCTTTGTCTTCAGTTCATCATTAGTTACAGCCCTGCTTGCTCTCTTGTTCTGTCAAATCAAGTTTTGCTCGAGTCGTGCCTGAAGTAGTCACAGACACTCGATTTGCCCTTGGAACTGCCGACTGCGATGGTCTAGGGCTTCTGGGAAATGGAGGGGTGTCTCTCAGCAAACTTATTGCTCCAGTGAAACTGCTCAGTTGGCCAGTAGTCAGAGATACTTGGCACTTGGCAGGCAGGTGTAAAAGTGTGTAACTATGCAGAATTGAATGTGAAGCACAGCACTGCTTAGAAAAGGAGCACACAGTCAGCAAAGCACGTCTCAGAGTTTAAGAAACACACCTGGAAGTCTTTAAAGTCTCCTCACAACACAACAAACCTACAGGGATGTGCATACGGCACGTCATTATATCTACACCGGTTTAATCAGCATAACAAGTAATATCAATTCCAAGTGATCTAATTAGACAATGACCTTTTAATGTTTCTCGCTATGTTGTGTTTTTCACATCGCTGCGTCACTGAGAGGTTTAGAGAGAAAACTTAGCAGACACTGCACTTCTCACTCTGATCAAGACACTGAGCCAGGAGTTGTAAATGCCATCACATTAACAATGCCTCCAGGGTATAGACAGTCCCCTGCATCTCTATGCAGCATGTTTGTTAAACACTGCTCACTCACATCACTCACGGCCGCTGTCGTGTGGTCCTCGCTGCCCCGCCGTTGTATCCAGGCTCTTTAGTAACGTGATAGACACAGTATCTTGTTTTAATTATTTTGCTGTAATGAAGTCAAATAATGACTTCTCTGCATTTATTCACCACCGCAGCTCGGAGGGGGGATTTATCCAACAATTCACATCTGCACACTTTGATGAATTTGGCTTTTATGACCACCTGAAATATTGTGCGTGATATGTTCTGTTTAAACAATGGTTCTTTTATGATGTATGTCTCATTTCCCGTGAAATATAAAGTGTGTGTGTGTGTGGTTGTGTGTTTACAGTATTCATGTCATTATCATTTTTCACCCCAGGCTCATTCAGAAACATACAGAACCTGAAATAAAAGAATATTGTGTGTAAATTCAGCTCACTTGCTTCTATGCAATATTTACACCGGCAAAATACTAACATCCACGTGTCCTGATATTTGGAACAGAGGTCTGCCAGCAATCTTCTTTTTATGAGAATGCAAATAAAGTCTAAGAGAGGTTTTCTGATGTTTTTTTCTCTATCCATTCATTTATTACACTGTCATTATTTTCCCTGGAGTTTCAAAACAACCCATTGTGTTTAATCTTTTCTCCCCATTTGTCCTTGAGTGCACACACATTCATCATCATACAGTAGCTAAAAATGAAGTATTGTGTACAGTGTGATGATTCAGGGAATAGAATCGAGCAATGAATCCAAATAGTTGCACAAGAAATATAAAAATGTGGGCCTTTGTTTGTTAATGTGTGCACAAACTCTGAGCCCATCCATGATCGACGGAGAAGATTCGTACTCATCAACTAAACAACTGAAACTCAGCTGCACACACATTATTAGTGGATTAATATGTAATGTGAAAGATGTTGTCCGGAGTCACCACCCAACAGAATATATATATATCTCTATATATATATATATATATATTATCTATATATATATATATATTTATATATATAATATATATATATATATATATATATATATATATATATATCGAGACAGGAGATAATGCAGTAATGCAGTAACAGAATCTGGATTCATATTTGATCAGTGCTGCCAAGTTTGACAGTCTGATCTGAGTTCCGTGAGCCTGCTGCGTTGTGGATGAATAGACTTAATTTGCATAAAGTCGAGGGCAAGTCGTGTCTATGCAAATTATGATACTTCGAACATGGCGTATCCATCATTCACAGCACTGCTGGATCTTGTGCTATCTGTAGAAAATGAATAGGATCTGTCGACTTGACATCAGTCAACAGGCCCAGTGAATCTGCGCAATGAGGTATTGAAAATATGAAAATTCTTCCTTTCAGGTGACATACATGAATGAAAATATTCAATTTCTGCCATATTCTGCCAATAGATTCCCCTCAGTCTCACACACTGGACCTTTAAATCTGTAATAAGCCTGTCACACACCTTCTCTTCGTAGAACCCAAATTGGTGGTAAACGGACTGTACTTATGTAGGACCTTTCTAGTCTTCTAACCACTCAAGGCACTTTTACACTCTACATCACATTCACACACACATATTTGTGCACACATCAGAAAGTAACTCACTCACACACTCACACACCAATGGCCCACCAAAGGTTCAGTAATTTGCCAAAGAGCACGTCAACATGCAGACAAGGTTAGCCAAGGATCGAAGAGCTTCTATACCTCCTGAACAGCTGTCTGCTTGAGCAACAAACAATGACATAACAGATTGTGTAATATTTAGCGTGGTCATGTATTTTGATGGATTCCATGAATGTTAACTCCCTCATTGATGCACTTAGCTCTGGTGATTACTTTACTTCTTTTTCCATGGACTGCTTAGAGCCTTTGCCCACAGAAACCTGATCTGTTGACCGTGCAGCCGGCCCGCTGATATATCCCGCTCTAATAGGAATGACAGATTGACTGTTTTGCTCACTAAAGCCCTTTTATAAAGCCATAGACTGCAGAGCAGAGCCTCCGCCAAAACCACAACTCATCCTAATAAATCCAGGGCCGACAGCGTGTCTATTTAGTCATAAATATGCATAGTGGACTCAATTACTCAGCGTGTTATACGCACGGCTGTCCCGGCCACAGTTTACTGTGAACCCCTTTTCAGAAACAAGCATGTTATTTATTCGACACAGGTGAAGGAATCCGAGGTGCGAGGGTAATTGTCAACAGTTTTGGAGTGATTTGTTTTCACATGGCTTCGGGGCAACAATGGCTTGTTGCCATTTTGGTGACTGAAAAGAATCGATACCACCTGATAGGACAACACAGTACCAACATGCACTTTCCCATCGTCAATGTAGTGCATTCATTGAATCTTACTTCTTCCTTTTATATATTTATTTCTTTTCCCACCGCTCTCTAAGCGAGTTCATTACGGGAAGCATTGGTATAGAAAAATTCCCAGGAGCACATGCCCCTTGATAGAACAGATGTGTCCTAATATCAAGTCCTGCACACTTCCAGTAATTATGGCCAATATATCAGATACAGCAAAGATGGAAGATGCTGAGGAGTTCCTAAAAAACATTTCTCTGATGTTTAACAAGGGTCAGGGAGTTGCAGCTGAGCTACTTAGCCTGAAGCAATTATGCTAAGTAAATCTCTATAAACATCCAGCCTTCCCCTTTTTTAGATGTAAAAACATGTATGTGCTTTTCTGTGTATCTTGTCATCGTTGACAAATTAAATGCAGGCAAACAACATGTGTTCATTATTTTTCTCTGAAGACAGTAAACCACAAACGCAGAAAAAGTCTGTTGCCCCTTCTTGTCATTACTCAGTGACATCTCACATCAGGGAACAGATGCTAATAGCTGGTGAGAAGTGAGACAGACTGCTTATTAGGCATGCTCAAAACTGAACTAAAAGACCACCCACCGTCTTGCAATTATTCTGCGGTCTCTGCTTCAAATTACAGCCTAATTGAACTTTTCACAATCATACCGATGCAAACTATTCTTCGGGGTCAAAGTTGACTCAGTGGCGAAGGGCACTGAAACTTAAAGACATCATTAGCACGGCTGCTCTCATAATTATCCTCTTAGACTGGTGGCACCACTCAGATGTGAGGTCAATTACAAATATACTTACTTGCATGGAGGTGCATGTTAGTGGGTGGTGTGCAAGTTCAACCGCGAGGGGAGAAATGAATCTCTAAAAGATAAAACTATACAGATTCTGACAAAGGACAGAGGGAAGTTGAGTGGTAAAGAAAGGCTAAAGCTGAATTCAGACCAAATTGTGTGTTTATTTGTGCTGAATGTAACTGCTGTGAAATCATCAGACAATAATAATATTTTTTATTTCGCTGATTACCGGCCTTTCTCTGTCAGTGCTCGCTTACTCTCATTCACTGTCTTTGTCTCTTGACCAATGTTCTCTTTCTCCCTCTCTCTTTCTCTCAAACCATCAGACAAAAACCAAATTAAACTTCATGTCACCGTTTTGCAGCATAAACTCAGACACAGACAGAGAAGCTGGTACACGAAATAAACAGAGCAACAGCACAACAGTGTAGTCCATGAACTCAATCTGGATAGCTCAGTTTCTGGCTTCGGTCTGATCATCTGATTGGCCACCACAGATACAATTCAGTACAGCCTAACAGACTGTTTATTGGACAGCTGTAAAAGAGCAGAAGATACGTTGAATTCACAAACTTGTGGACTTGGTGGTGTGTCAAAGACAGCAGGGAGTTTGGAGAGTACCGAGAGATGTGTAGTACGTTTTCTGGTTTTGGTGTCTTTCTGAGATTTCTTTAAACCTGCATGAAGTGACTTTGCAACATTAAGTTGTGAAAACAGCATCATTGAAATATCATCACCCTACAAAGACATTATGAGGAACATGTTAGCAAACAGTTGCTTATTTATATGGAGTCGTGTTTCCAGCCGGCCCATTCTACTTTTAGCCCAGTTTGTGTCTTGACTACCTCCTGGAGGTAAATAATTTGTCTGTCTGTCGCTCTGTGCCGGGCATGTTGTGCACAGAGATTTTATTTTCTGAGAACGGCTTCATGCTGTGGCTAAAAATGAGGCTGACAAGAAAACTCATGTTCTACATGTCAACATTCACTGGCAGAGTGTGAGGGGGGTGTGAAAGGAACGGCTGGCAGTTAGTGAACAGTACAAAAAATACACACCAATACAATGCAAATAAAGATGATGTCATCATGGATAACAGCATTATTTTACCACGGCACAGTTCAAAAAATGTTACATCCAGTTACTACCATAATTAATCACTGGTTTAATGCAGTAACCTCTGTGCCTATGAAGTGAAGCCAATGTAGAAGTGGAAAAAGCTGCAGTTCATCTAACGGCCACTTGAGGCTGGCTACAGAACATGTCAATCTCCATAAGCTCCTATGTTGAAGTGTCCAGCTTTACAGCAGAAATAAACATGTTTACAGCCTGGTACAAAAAACAGTTTTGGTCTCTAGAGCTAATTTCCCCGTTCATGACAACTATACTGAGGGTGAATTTTTACACTCTTCTTTTCACTGTCAGTGGTTTAACCTCCCGAGACACGGTGTGTGCATTTTTAATTTCTCATAAAAACTAAGCATTGTCTTTGAACAATTAGTAGTTTTCAAAAAAAAAAAAAAAAAAAAAAAAAAACTGTCCCTGAATGAGGACAATAGGTCTAAGTTGAGCAAAATAAAGTGTTATGGTGCAGGGAAGCCAAATTCTAGTGTCCCCATATGAGGACGCAGGAGGTAAATGCATCACTCAACAGGTGACCCAAATCAAATACACCTATGATGCTACCCAATCAACAGGTGCATGCTAATATTCTCATGGTGGACCCTCCATGTGACATTCACTGAGGAACTTTAACTTGCAGGGAGCTGTGTGCGGCCTTCCTGCTGACTGGTTACAGAAGACAGAGAAGCTGAGTGCATTGATTATATGAGAATAATCAAACCTAGTTGCACCTCGAGCAGATTGTAAAACATCATCAGGTGAGACTCACTTATTGTTGTAACTCACTTTCCAGATGAGACAGTCAGCAACCACTGCATTGCCTAGCAACATAGTTGTGTGTGTGCTATACAGTGTGTAAAAATCGTGCCAGACTTGTTAATTTGTGCAGTTTAAAGGCGACACCAGTCATACTGTCTAAAGACTTATTTATTTGTCACTGAGTTTAAATCAACAGTCTGAGTTTCTGATTCATTCTTCACTCAGGAGGCGGTCATGTATTTATAATTATTAATCAGTTGTGTGCACAGGCTGCAAATTGCCTGGAACTAATTGTTGGTTTGGACAACAGAGCTCGTTGGTGTAAAGTTGCACTAGTGTATAAGTTGACATTTAGAACAATTTATTCTGTAGCCTAACTGTGTTTTTTTTTTGTTGTTGTTTTATTTAACAGTAATATCAAATATCATCATAAATATGGGATCTCATTTTTACATTTTCTTGCTGTATTACTGTATTTTGACACAACTTTGACTTACTCCTGCACATTACATCATTTCATGTATTGTTAGTGCCATCATCCTGTAATTGCCACTTTTGGCCACAATGGCCGCTGTTCAGCAAACGTCACACAGTCTCACTGCTCTCCAAAACAGCAGAACTACTGTCCTTGTGATTTTTTTGCTGGCCTAAAGTTAAAGAGAAGACCCAGAGCGTGTGTTCCAGTGCCATTTGTAAATACCAGAATGTCGCTTTTCATCTTCAAGGACCTCATGCTTACTCAAACAATGTCTCTCTGTGACAGAAGGGGAGACAGACACTGCCTGCTTCAAAGATGTCCTTCCCTGCAGCGTCATTGAGTCAAAAAGAGAGCCTGATCAGTCTATTCAAACAAAATAAAAAAAAATTTAAAAAGGGAGAAGTGGCAACTTCTGGAGAGAGTAGGTTTTCCTCGTGTGCATGAATAAGTCATCCGGAGCACAACTGCCGAGGTAAACAAATCAACAAGATGAACTCCAACTGCAACGACAGAATTCAAACAGATTGTTCATTCCGAGTTCGCTCGCTCTCGATAAAAAGGCGATGCCGTGCTTCGCTTTCCCCCTCTGAAGGTTGCAGGCACTTTGAACATCCAGCACAGTGATCTGGAAATGAGATTCATTAATTATTATCGTTCATCCATCCTCACTCCGAGGATACTGCTAATGTTCCTGAGCAGCAAATATTAATATTTCAGCCCCGGTAGGCAAGCTTTTAAAGCAGTCACTCATTTGGCCCTTCAAATGAATTAAGATGGATCTCGTTCTCTCTCTCTCTTTACCTGAGTTTTCAAAACAGCCTCTGTCCCTCTCTCTTATGGCTGATGTTGATATGAAAACTCGAAATATTAGCAGGAAAGCACGGTGACAGCTCCATAAATTGTGCTCCTCCACCTCCCTGCCTGTGTTCTTCTTGAGGAAATGAAGAGAAAAGCCAGCCCGATGAATAGAAGCTAATGGCTTATCTGTGGCTGAATAAAACCATGTGAATAAACAGCAGCTGGATTCAGTTTCGGCTCTTCTAAATATTAGAAGTGCAGCTGATTATGTGTCCAATCACCAGCACTTTACGGCAGAGTCATTTCACTCCCAGCAGGATGTTGAAAAGTGGTGGTGGCGGCGGTGGTGGTAGTGGTGATGGTGGTGAGGAGGGGTTGGGGTATTTCTAGGAAGGCTGAACACAGCTCAGAAGATGCTGAAAGCTGCTGGTGAGAGCTGCCTTTGTTTGTGAAATATGCACATTTCCTAAACCCTATGAATGAAGTCAGTGTGTGGTGAAAAGCCTCCTTCAATAGAGCGAGAAATCCCTCCTTCTCCCCCTGTTGTTCACCGACAATTACAATTTCGACGACCCACAATGGCTGCTTCATTGGCCTATTTGGTGTATTGCAAGAAAACATCAATTTGTGGCTATTATATGTGCATTAAGTGAATTAAGGATCGAGCCTTGGCCTCAGAAGTACTATTGGAAGCTGGGGCAGCGGGGCATAAAGCGCTCAGAGGTAAAGTTCAGTGTGAGGGGTATGAATAGGAGACGCTCTTTTGCTAACAAGTCATCTCCACAGAGGAGAAGTCAACTTGAAATGTGTGTGTCAAAGTGCCGGACAGGAAGAGTTGCTCACAGGATATTCTCACAGCTGGATTGACAGTGTCAAGGTCGCTGCACGTCACCGAGGCTCTTGTTCGAGATGACAGCGTTACTCAGCACCAGACAGACAGACAGACAGCCAGTGTATCTTTTGGTGATTCACTTCTCCTTTTCAGAGACGGGTATTAAAAAAAAACAAAGAGCAGCTATTTGAGTTTGTGAAATGAATAGAATTTAAACATAAGTATTGTTTCCCATGGTCAGAAACGATTCAAACCAAAAGAAAATGTGTTGCTTCAAAGCCTCTAAAAGTGTCACTTGAAATATTACAAATGCAAATATGAAGTCAAAGTTGAAGGTCTCGTTAAATATCCATAAATGTGAGGGTGAATGTTGGTAACTATCAGAAAACGGTCCAAAAACAGCTCATTTTGCTCCTTGGAGCAATTCTCAAGACTGCGTAGGCGTCACAGGTCCCGTTTTGATTGACAGCTCCCTCATGAGTGCTGGCACAGGAGCCAAGCGTGAGTGCTGCTGTGGCACAGAGCAGAAAAACATATTTTAGCAACCTATGAAAATCACTGAAAAGTGTACGTTATATTTAGGATATTTTCACAGCCTTACTTTGCCGTCACACAGCCCTCTCTGAATGAAATGAAGCTGTTTTTTACCAGAACAGACCCCTTTTACAAAAGAAAAAAATGTTGTTGATTGTTGGAAGAGTGGAACGACTAACCGAGATGTTTTTGGTGAGATTTATTTTGTTTCTGTCTGACTTCAGACAGTATACGTTTGTATTTTTCTGGAAAACTGGTCTGAGAATATTTTCGTTCTTGACAGTTTTTTCTTGCTCCGGCTGAGTTGCACAATAAATATCCAAGCATAACCACACCTAATTAAAACCCAATAATAAAAACTTAAATGACAATATTTTGAATTCTTAAAACTTTTAAGATGCTTACTATGTAAATGTGTAATGTAAATATGTAAATCAGACTACTTACTTGCTAGGATTACATTGTGGATTTGGGTTTCCAGTTTGGCGGTGTAGTGGAGCGGTGGTTAGCACCGTCGCCTCTGGTTGTTTGTCTCTATGTGTCCTGTGATGAGCTGGAGACTTGTCCAAGGTGTAGCCCACCTCTGTGACCCTGATGAGGGTAAGCGTTACAGATAACAGGTTTCCAGTTTTCTTTTAGCCCAGTCTAAAATGTCTTTGGAACCCTACTCTGAAATGATAATGATGATCTGGACATGACAAATCAAAGTCATCATCATCTGCAGAAACATTCAAGTAAGATGTCGTTTGTCAAAAGAAAGAAGAAAAATCAGGTCAAACGACACAACACTACATGTTGTTTTCTCAAAAACAACAGTGAACAGTAGAACGACTCAAAATTTCACATAGTTACTGTCCGCTCGTTGTGAAAATTCAGTCAAACAAGGTACCAGACTGTTTAAATATGCAGAATTTTGGAGAAGATGTGTCATCTGAGCTGACTTTCTCTTTAGTTTTGTATTTCATTTTGTAAATCCGGATTTATTTGCCGATATCACATTCAACATGACTTCACTAAATCACGATGAGTAATAGGATGTAAGAAATGATTGTCCTTTTTGGCCTCTCCAGGCACCGGTACTGTTGTAACTGGTAACAGTGTGATCTAACAAGTAGATTTTTCTTTTTATGACCTCCTTTCTAAAAGGAAAATGAACCAAAGAATAGACTGGCCGCAGTCATTTGGGAGATGCCTCCTCACTGCTATAAGTTTTCATCACCATCTTAATAACTGCTTTTCAGATGCTGTGATAATACAGAGCAGAGCTGCGGTCCGGCTCAATTTGGGACACTGTTTGAAATTCACTTCATGAATTGGAAATGGAATCCGAACTAACCGCCGCTCTTTTCCTGTAGGCTGATTCATTTATTTATTTATCTTTAGCCTGTGACGAGCTGGCTCTGATTCAGGCTGCAGTCTATATCTCACAAACTCATATTGTTATGGGTGGACGGTTTTGCAATTAATGGCAGGCTGAGACACAGACATGCCAAAAAATTGTTGGAAATTGAAAGATGCTGAACTGAGATGTTGAACCCCCGTCGCTCCACGAGCCCACGGCAAACTGATTGCTCCTGACCCCACGTCTGCTCTCTGCTGTGAATGAATACCAATAGAGTGTATGTTACTGGGAAACTTATTTATCTGGAGTAACTTTCCATTTGAGTCAAACACAGGGAATATAAAAGAGCCATTTAGTTAATCCCCCCTCTCCCCACTCTTCTTTCTTCCTTTTGGCTTCTTTTTTTTTACTTCCTTCCTCTTTTCAACTCTTATTTGTTCACCTAGAACTCTTAAAACACAACCTTTTTGCGTCCACTTTAAAGGGGTTCTTTTTGTCTCCGGCTCTCTTCTTAGAAAAAAAAGAGAAAAGGAGGTTGTTTTGGCTGAAGAAAAAAAAAAAGTGCATCGCTCTCTGTTCCACTGGAGTCCAACTCTTGTTTGTGTTAATGCTCTGAAGCTTTTACAGGGCTGAGGGTAGCCCTGGGAGCCGAGCAGGGGAGGGGGAACAATGTTGTAAAAAAGTTGTGAAAAGCGACTTTATGACTTGTCATGGTTCGACGATGGAAGGGCTGAAATAATATGAAAGAGGTCCTACAAGGAATTTTTTTTAATATATATGTTTATCTGAAAAGCCAGACAAGCTGCAGAGACTAATAACACATTTTAATATGTCAGTAAACATGTGTTGCAAGCATGCACATATATGTAATATACCGTAAAGCTCAGCTCTGTGGCCCTGCCTGCCTCTGGGAAGTCTTTCACTCATGCTGTCCACACTTTGCCACGTTCCAGTGAAGCCAGAGGACATATTCTCTGCCCCTCGCTTTGCAACATCACTTTCCTGTGATTTCTGAAGCTTACCACCTTGTTGTGGATTCATAGTCCGAGGTGCTACATACAAATCAGACAACTCGGGCCTGCATATTGCCTTCTGCAACCATCCTCGAAAATCTATTTCTGCTATTGGCAGGACATTGATTCCCTGTGAATGGATGGTGAGTCCAGGCGGGGACAGGAGATGATGCGATGTGTTACTGCAGGAGATGCACATACACACACACACACACACACACACACACACACACACACACACACACACACACACACACACACACACACCAGCGGACTGCTTGATAAGTGTCTGCGAGCCGTATGGGCCCTGTCCATTGCAGCACCATTAATCCAATACAATATGTCTGCTTAATGCTGTGTGCCACGAGGAGAGGCAACACTTATCATCTTTAACGTCTCCGGTCAGGACATGACTGGGGAGGATCACTTTGCCCCTCTCCCAAAAAAAAAGGGGGGAGGATGTAATCAGACTTTAAGAGTGTCATTTAAAGGATCGTTTCACTCACATTACGAAAAAACACATTTTGAACGTTGGTTGTCTGATCTATTTACACATAGGCAGTGTGATGGGGAGGTGCTGTAGACAAGGTCAGCAAAATAAAGTAAAAAAAAAGTGTTTGGCCACAAGAAAAGCCTGAATTAAAAATAAATAAATCAAATCAAATCAAACAGCCTTTTTCTTTGGCACAAATGTAGACCTTTTTCTATTCCATGCATAAGCCCAACCATGCTGTTCACTGTACTACGCCACAGATCAGCTGTTTGAATCAGAGTTACAGCAGCACAGCCAGGAAAACACCAGCATGCAACATCTTTGGAGTCTTTAGAAATCTGAAGTCTGACTTCAGTCTGATCTGAGGCGTAACGGCACAGCTGGAAGTTCTACGGTTAGCGCGGAAGAAAAAGAATATCTGACATCAAAACGAAGTGTTTATTCATTAGCAAGGCCCATCAACAAGATGTATTTAAATGTATTACAAAAGATTGTTAGTGAATCTTGACTTCTCAGGTCTGTTGCTGCGTTGTTGGGATGCTCTGGTGGAGAATCTGTTGTGGCACTGGGCACAAAGGACCTCCAAAGCCTCCAGTTACATGACACAGGATGGAAGCTCTAAAAAAAGTTAGTGCCAAAAAAAAGGCTGTTTGACAGTAAAATGTTGATTGCAGGTTTGTAATGGGAAGCTAACTCCTTCCCTACACTTCTACCTGTCCACCTCCCTGAACTCCACATGCCCACTCTCCAATTGACTCCAAAACAAGGCACACTACCTCCTGCATTGGCACTGGATGTACATTGTGAGCTGTGGATTTAATTAGTAAGGGCCGGGGTTACACGTAAAGTCAATAATTTGAGGTGGTGTGTTATTAGCTGGACCCTCCCGCTGGCGGTAACCTTTCCTTACTGATGTGGACAGGTGGAGCACTAAGGATAACTCCTTAGACATTAGAGAGGACAGGATCAGGATCAGGAGCCTGGAGATGAAGCTGTGCGGTCCTGATGCTGTCTCTAAAAGAATGGGTTAATTTCATTGCTGGTGCTCACTTTGGGTTTGATTTGAGTGAACTTACCCTTTAAACACAGAGACAAAGATACCTCTGCTGACTTCATGTTCGTGATAATGAAACACAAACTACAAAAGCAAATCATTTCTAACATTCCGTGAAACAGAGCGCATTCATTTCTTCATTAATAACCTCGTTCTCGTGTCATCCCAGCAGACATGTTAGACCTAAAAAGCATGCGTGCAATTAAATTACCTTATGACTGATATAGAGATAAAAACAGGGGATTAAGTAGATTTATCCTCAGGAAACACTTCCACGCTCGAGCAGCAGAAGGAGAACGGATGTGTCGGATGAGCAGCACTGAGCTGTAATCACCACAGATGGGTCATTCTCAGCGTACGACTGCCTTAAAACAAATGTGCTCGGAGTCGCGCTCGTTCAGAGCACGTGATGCAACATGTGTTTGGCGGGGAAACGGTGTGTGCCTGCTGAAGGTTTGAGCAGAACATGTGTGACATTCGGATTCTCTGATCCTTTCCTCTTTAATCTTTGCGCTGGATATTTCTCCTTGCGGTGAAATGAATCTCTCCGGGTGCAATCTGCCCATTTTCCTCCCTCGTGGCAGCGTTCTCTGCTGTGAACTAGAACTGCAACCAGCTGTTGTATTAGTCTGTGGCCATTTGTACATCCCTTTGTGATACTACCACTAAGTGCTCATCAGCAATCACTATAACCCTGCAGTCATTACACACTGGGGTTGCACACTTCCAGCCTTGTTTAGATCGGTCACCTGAGAGACTCCGGCTGCTTGCTGGCACAAAATTATGAACACGATGTCTTGATATTCTACTTGATATTTGAGATTTCCACCCAGGTGATTCTCCACCTTGCCCTCAGCTGGTCCTGGTGCATGTGCAATAATATCCTGGTGGTCGAGGCGGGGTTTGCAAGATCACTTGCAGAATCTCATGTGCGCATCCTGCTTGAATTCTTTATTGCTGTTTAATAAGTCATAGGAGCCACCACACTGCACTTAATTGGAAACATATTAATATGTTTCCATTGAGAAATGGAAAAGGACTGAATCTAAACAGGTTCATCACAAAATAATTCAGTTTCATTTGCTAAATTAAGCCATTTAGTTTCCCCAGAGGGAGGCTGGTGATAAAAATCTGCATCAGGATATATAAAAATAAAACAAACTGTGGCTGTGAGGAGAAATAAAAGAGCATCAGAACAACATGACTGTATTACTGACTGCTTTCATTATAGCCGACCATATGGTGGAAAATAACAAATATGGAGAAAGACAGTCCAACATTATCCTCCATCTCTCAGTCTGGATTCTCAGCTCCTCCCCCCCATGCGCGCCCGCGCGCGCGCGCGGGGCTTCATTTGATCAAATCCTTCAACTTGGACCACTTACACTGAGCCGCACTTTTTACAACACTGCATTTGGGCAACGCCACAACTTGCGCAGCAGTTCCTGTTCCACCACCGGTCGGCTCGTTTAGTCTCCCGAAAAAGGCAAAGAAGAAGAAGAAGACAAGAAGAGAAGAAGAAGAAGAAGAAGAAGAAGAAGAAGAAGAAGAGGAGTGCGGGCAAAGAAAGGACTTCTTGCATCCATCCACAGCGTCCGTCTCTGCCGCCAGCAATGGAGAGGGAGGTCATATTTTGTCCAAAGTGGCTCAGCGCGCTTTGGTTTTTGATTTTGATCATGCTCTGTGTCTCTCACGCCGCCAAAGCTGAGATAACTTGCCGGTCATGCCAGCCTGGAAATAAGTGGCGTGCACGGGAATTACTGCTGAAATTCGACACAAGTGAATCCGCAACAGGATTAAAGGGAGAAGTTTTTGGACACGGAGAAGAGGCAGGGAGAACCAGGGCGGCTGCAAGTGCCGAAAGTCGTCGGCTCCTCCGTTGCGCAGCGGGGTCCGCTGAATGCGCACCAGAGCGGGCGGGATACGCGGAGCCAAGGCTGAAACGGAATACAGACAACCTGCAGCCACAGGGCGAGATTGGTGAGGGAGAGTTTGCAGAGATGAAAGTTTTGAAAACGAGTGGTGGAAAGAAGAGCGGCGACGGTGCAGGTTTTACCAGAAGGTACAGAAAGCGCGCCAGACGGAACAGTGATGATGATGATGATAAAGTCAGATCCCCCGGTTCAGCCCGGGGTCCAAAACCGGGAGAGGGCATGAGCTCGGCAGCTGGACGCAGAGTGACGCGCTCTGAATTACGCTGGAGCGGAGAGGAGCGGAGAGCCGGTCCGAGACAAGAGGAGCTAAAACTTAATAGTTCAACGTTCGCCTTAACGGGGGATTCATCCCATAACCAGGCTATGGTGCACTGGTCCGGCCAGAACAGCAGTGTAAGTGATTTATTATCCACTTTAAGCATCACTGGAGGGAGATGTGCGCTTATGTTGGCCCTCAGGTGCACACACACACTTCCAGAGCCTCAAGAAAGGAACTACATCTCTGTGTGATGCGCTGTTTATGATGAATGTGTGTGTGTGTGTGTGTGTGTGTGTGTGTGTGTGTGTGTGTGACAGAGAGAGAGAGAGAGCCCCAAAGAGAGGCACACCTCTTAAATTAAAATGTCACCACCAAGTTAATGAGATGAAACTGCTGCCAGACATGAAACATTTTGTCACATCCATGTTTACAACACATACAACAATATTTGTTTTTCTATACAATACTGGGTTTTAAGAAGAGAAGCTCAAGGTATTTCATTATTCTGGTTCCGCTGGACTGAAGATTATCCAAGACATAGAGTTCAAATCCAAATTAGATCTGAAAGAACTCTTTTGGTCTGGTGGGAGCTTTTTATTTAAGTTGTAGAGGGAGAGCGTGACCTGAATTCATGTCGGGTTAAGGCTGTTCATGTCAGGCTTGGGTAGCATCAATGACCAGAGGGCAGGATTTTAAGTAGCACTGCGGGTTTAGGGAGAGGTTAAGCAATTTCAGTCACCCTCCCTTCCTTTTCTGAAGCCAGCTTTCCCGAGCCACAGGCCTGAAGCTCCCCTCAAACTTCAGAGCTGCACAGAGGCCTCTCTCCTCAGCCTCTGTGCTCGTCGGCATCAGATCCTTTCATGTAACTGCGAGAAAGAGAAGATCAGATGAAGCGAAAGGAGTTCCTCATGAGGATGGAGGGAGAAAGAGAGGATGCTCCACACGAGAGCTGGTGATAAATTGTTCAGTTATTGTGGAGAGTGTATCCAAATCAGATGACCGGCGGCAGGTGCAACCATGGCTGAGTGTCCAACTTTTGTGGTACCCACCTGTGTGTGTGTGTGTGTGTGTGTGTGAGAGAGAGAGAGAGACACACTGTGTAGCTAGCATGCACAATGTGAGAAAAGCAGACATCAAATGTCTGCACAGATTCACAAGCTGAGCCAGAATCTTAAATCCAACAAATGAAAGAATTAAAAAATATTGATATTTCTCAAAGAAAAGCTAATTTAATAAATGTTGCAGACTGCAAGCAAAAAATTATTTTCAGTCTGAATCCAACAGCGTTATTATTTATTTTTCCAAAAAATTAGTTTGTGTATAAAATGTCGAGAACAGTGACAAATACTGAGAGCACGCTGTGATTCTCACAGTATCACAGGATGCTCAGTTCGCAGTGAAGGAGAGCAGCTCTCTCCATTACTTTGTAGAAGCAGCAAATGTTTCACATGTTTGTTTGAAAAATACCTGAAACTATTACTCGATTATCAACTAATCAACAAATTGAGTCGTCGTTTATTAAGTATTATTTTGGCATCAGCACTGAAACTTATCGGCACTCACATGGCAAAATTTCAAATGACGCAGCTCCGAGCTGCATGAATGATCAAGATTTTCTTATTAATGAACCTCCACTATACATGAAAAGAGCATTTTCTATTTGTGTAGGTGTTTCTACATAATTGCTGGATGTCGCTGTCCATGAGGATTGATGATTTCATGCTCTCCTCTGACGCACGTCTCCTGATATGTATGAAAACGTCCTCCACTTCTGTGTAAATGAAAACACGAGTGTTCAGGTGAGGTGTGTGAAGAATAATCATTTGAAATTAAACACTTTAATTTGGCAGAAATCTCAGCTGGAGCCCTCCTCAGAGCAATAATGTTTAGTCAGTGCATCTACCTCCATACTGCTGATGGATGTGGCATTCTGTGCACTGTCATCTGCGCTGCAACACATTTTATTACTTGTTTCTGCAGCTGCTTCGATGCAGCATTTTGTTCTTGGATGAAGGAGAAAAAAAAAAGAAAGAAGAAGCTTTGTCTTTATGAGTCAGAACCTACACAAGCTCTCTTTATGTTTTAGTCCAAATGATAATCTAAGCCTAAACGCAATTTTAGATTATTGCTTTAAACTTTAATTAACATGGGGAGAAGAAAGTCTTCAGGCAGCTTAACCAAAAAAAAAAAAAGCACTGGAGCACAGTTCAAATGTATTCATTTGCTGCGGGGACTGATATCTCAACACGAACTGCTTCTTCTTACTTCAGAGTCAAAATATAATTAGCGCGGACTGAGAGTCGGAGGCAGTAGAACGTGTAGAAATTGCCTCTTAATCCCATGAAATCTGCTGTCCTGAAATTAAAAATAAAATAAAATAACAAAAAAAAAAAGCAAAAAAAAAAGCATTTGTCCCGGGATTTCCATGAGTCAGTGTCCTGACTGTTCCACAACAGCACAGCTCGGTGTTCCACCCACACCACTTAGCCCTGTCTGTAACAAAACCAATTACAGTCAAACACGTATCACCAGCTCCCATGCCCTCCACTTCGCTTCTGACTGAAATTCCATCCTGTGCCTCAGGTGTTTCTGTGGGCTTGACAAACTACTGTAGCTCATGACAAAAAAGTGACCTTACAGTGGAGGGAAAAATCCAGAGAATGTCAGGAACAAGATTCTTTCTATTGTTTGTAAAGGATAGTTTTACTTTTCTGCTCCTGCTGATTTGTGTTCCACCTCAGAATTGAACAATTCAACAGTTTTGATTTTGCCCTGATTCTTTCACTCGACGCAAACAACTTTAACTGGAGGCCGTGCGAGAACAGAGGATCCCGCATTAAATATGCAGAGATGTTCTTATAAGCAGGAACAGACGTCCTCGGTCTTTACAATCTGAGCCGCTGTAAAAATAAACAGTTGAGTCAACAACATGCCACGGAGCTAAAGTGAAAATGGAGACAGATAAGGGCTTTGCTGCTCTTAATATTTAACCTCTAAGGCATCTTACAAAGCCTGCCGTTTAACCAGCCCACATCACTGGAAGCCTTGTATGTCAGATTGGATTGGAGGTTATTAATATGACTCATGAAACATTGGCCACGGGAGTCATGTAAGCCTCGTACAGCAAGGAAACACATGAGTACAAATACACACACACACACACACACACACACACACACACACACACACAACTGAATGAACTGTACTGGATTGTACTGAACAATGGTAAAATGTCATTAGAAGAAGACAGCAGTGAGTCAGTAGGTTGTGTCTCTTTTGCGTGCTTGCTTATTAATGTGCTGTGCTGTTACATACATGTTGCCTTCAGCTCTGACTGTTCTCAGTTCAAACTTCACTTTGGATAAAGTTTTCACTAAAAGTCCACGATCTGATCGCGACCTGAGTTTTGTATCACATTAAGCAATGACCCTAAGCTTAACCTCCAGTGAAACACACTGACTCTTGAAGGGAGTCTGACCTGTTCTGTACTCTGCTTATCAAAGTGTTTTCACTGCATTCCACGCTCTACTCTGTAATTTGGTTGTAGTTGGATTTCCCCTTTGCTTTGTGTCTCTCTGCTTTACTAACATGCTGTGGAAAGACATTTGACAGTTTAACAGAGCTGCTGTGAACTGGTTGCATTGCATGCAGCAGTGTAGGTGGACAGACGTGGTGATGGTATGGAAAGATCTATGAGTCCTTGCAAAAAAATGATCTTCCTAAATTAGAAGATAAATTTAGTCTTATAAAAACACAGTGGGGCACAGAGATATCAAAATCTTTACCAAATACTTCAGGCGATGTTTTTTTCCAAAACGTCATTAAAAAGAATTCCAGTGGAACAACAAATAAATATTCAGATGATCATACAGGTTTGAAACAAATGAGCAAGGCTGGCTAAATGTATTTTGAAGATAAAACAAAGTATCAGACAAACTGTCCATTAAATATTGAATAATGTATAAATATTCATCAGGGTTTATGGATTAACTTGCTGCTTCATCTTTGACCAATTACACTTGTGTGTACTACACAGATTTTCCACAGACTTCATCCCAAACTCAACAACTTAATCCAATTGGCTATAACAGAAGGAGGAAGTTATGGCTGCTGGGATTTTATTGTTTCAATAATCGTGAAAAATTCCAGGAGTAATGTAACTTTCTGTTTCTTTCAGGGAGTCGAGTGAAAACCTAAAAGATGGACGGATATATAAGAGAATAAGAATACCAAGTTACCAAGAAAAATAGCATTACAATCAGGTGTAGTTTGTACTTCTGGCTGTGAAATGAAGTTCCAAAAACTGCAGTTCCCTAAATGTCCACTTACAGCTGGCTGCACAACGAGTAAATCTCCATAAGCCCCCATGTTAAAATGTCCAGAAGGAATAAACATGTTTACAGCCTGGTACAAAAATCCGATTGGTGTCCATGTAGGAACATATTCATATTCAGACATGATCTGTGTTGTCGCTTTTGTTTTACACCCAAATAAATCTGACTAAACTGTTTGCTAATTTACAACCTGCATGATTGCCTGACTGCTCTTCTCAGAAATTATTCTGGTTAATGTAATTAATGTTAATTAATTAATTTTACAATGATTGATTAATTATGTAGTTATAATTAGATATCATCTGATTAAGTTTTAAAGAATCAGAATTGAAACATTTGACTCTAAGTATGAGAATCGTGTCAAAATGTAATTATTTTTTTAGTCATAGAAATTTAGCATATATCTGTTTAGGATTTTAGCCATGCTTCCACCGTTATACTGTGCAGTGTGTTCTGATGGCGTAGGTTTGTAGAATATGAGACAATTGTTGTGCAAACTGGTTTGAGCCCTTCGGTTTCTTTAGGTGTCTTTTAGGTGAGTATTTCTGTCTACCACACTGTCTTTCTGATACTACTAAAACCGTCACTGAGGAGTGCCAAAGTGGAAAGTTAACACACGTCTTTAATTAACCCAAATGCTGAAAGACGTGACAGCACTATTCAGACTACACGCTCACCCCTTGCCAAGATGTGTCATTGTTACAAAAAAGTTGCCGAACTCACAAATTTGATCTCTAATTATCGGACTGATCCCGAATTGAGCTCCCATCTGCAATTATGGAAACACGGGGAGAGAAATAAGACTGATCAAACAAATACCTGCTGAGTTCCAGACGTTTGTCAGAGCTGCATTGAGATTCTGAGAAAAAGGTTACAGGCAAAGAGCAGCATCACCACGGGGCCGGTGGCATATTGCTCAGATGGATGTACAACATGCACCGGGAAAGTATTATTTACATTATGAAATGTCAGGCATCGAGTACTTTGCTCTGTCACTCAGATGGATTCAGGATGACATATTGTCTATCCGTCCAAGAAGTTTGCTCTTGAGCTTTAATGCTTCCAGAGAGGTTGGACATGTCCTGCTGGAACATGTCCAATAAAGGCAAACAGAGGCATGTAAATTATCCAATGAAACCCCACAGAGACAGCAGTAGTGTCTGAGTTTCTCTCTCGCAGACACAAGCAATAGATCAAAAGATTTTGTCACCAATTAATGAGGAGTCGATCACATGATGCTCTTTGAAGCGTCGCAAGGAGCTCACTCACTTATGCCGCCTCAGCTGACAGTCTCGCACTACCTCTCTAGGTGTTGAGGGAATATATACGGTTGTGAATGCGTTCTCATAGCCATGGTAACACCCAATTTACTGCCAGGCCCAAGATTTGTTTCACCAAAGTCACTGCTGTGCAGTGGTATTCTCTCTACGCCATCAAGCATTCGTTATTTGCTTATTCTCATACATTTGAAGGCTGTCAGTGCCACATGGAGTTGCAGAATGAGCTATAAATTAAACGCATTTAAAACTGAGATGGCAGAAATCATTAGGACAGATATATTCCAAACTGACAAGACTTGTCCTGCAGGAAAAAGTCGTTAAGATTAGAGGAGAGTACAACTCACCCTTTGATAGAGAGTTAGGTATTATCTGACTATCTGAGCTATTTGTGTCGGTAACATATTTGTGATCTTGTTGAAAGGTGAATTGAAGGTTATGCTAAAATGAAAAGAATTGGATGTATCTGCTCAACAAGGTTTTTAGCTATGCTACCTGCATGGCTGTGTGGAGGGCAGTGTTGATCTGCCAGTTGGTCCAACACTTTAATCCAGACTAGAGAAAAAGAATTTTGTACAGACATGCATGGTCCCCTGATGATGTCTCCTAATGAGGTTTACATTTTTTGTCCTCTTTTCTTAATAAAATTTTCTCTTGTAAAACTATTGACTAATAACCAAGACATAAATGCTAATATGCTCAACTAAGGTGGTGAACATGGTAACAATATATCCGTCAAATATCAACAGTAAGCAACGCCACTGTGAGCATGTTGGCATGCCAATGTTAGCACTTGCAGTGTGCTGGAGCTGCTGGCAACGGCTGTGGACATTTTGTCTTATTTTCAACTCAACCCATTTGAAGCATAATGAACAGAGATGCAATGGAGCATGGGTCATTAAAAAAAAAAAGTAATTTCCTTATTCGTGCCTGCTTGAAAGAAGTCCTGAAACATACCCATGATTATATACCATTAGCTTACAGGGGAAATGAAAACTTCATTAGAACCTGAAAATAGCACCGTTTGGAGATGTTGAACCTCACAAACAACTGAGTCTGCCAATATTTGTTTTTACATTTTATTTCTTTATTTGCACTTTTACTTGTTTTAATGGAGGTTTGAAGGAATGTTTCTTGCTGACGTAATCTTGTTTACACATGTCAGAATCAGCAATTTTGGTGTGTTTATTTTGAACATGAAAATTGGATTGTGAACGTACCTTTTGTGCTGTAACTGCACTGCTGATTACAGTGGTCCTTCGTTTATCGTGGGGGATATGTTCTAAAAATAACCCGCAATAAACGAAATCCGCGAAGTAATCAACTTTATGTTTTTACAATTATACAATTATACATGTTTTAAGGCCATAAAACCCCTAACCACACACTTTTATACACGTTTCTCAGACAGGCATTAACATTTTCTCACATTTCTCTCTTATTTAAACACTCTCAAAGTTCAAACTTTCGCAGATTTAACAAAAATAAGTACAATACTGTATTAGTAAATGAAACCGTATTTCACAGTTCCTCTGACGGTGCCTTGGTGCAGGTGTTTTTTTCAGAACATACAACGCATTTTGTACAGTATTCCCTTAGCCAATCAGGACGCAGAACACAATGCGCTTTCATACTGTACAGTACGCTGTAAAAAAAAAGCATGCAAAATTACACAAAAAAAAATCCACAAAACAGCGAGGCCGTGAAAAGTGAACCGCATTATAGTGAGGGACGACTGTATATATGTTGCAGTTATTTTAAATATCCTGAACTGTATAGTCAATTTGTTTTCATTCTTACATTTTTCTTTTCTTTGTACAACCACTACTTTTCTGAGATCATTTTTGTCAAACCGCAGTCTTGTCACAGCAAACCCACAGTTTTGGATGCAGGTCAAAATCCAGGTGATTATTCACTTCAACTTATCTTCTGCTTTTTAAAAATGTTAGTAAAGAATGGAAAATATAAAAAATGATGAGCCTCGTCATAGATAATCGGAAAACACACTTAGTCCAACTGTGTGGCCATGTGGGTCTTATCCTTCAGTTGGAGGGGATGTTACATTGCTGTAAGTGGATTTGGTCATTTGATACATTTAGTATAGGCCTTCATTTGTTCTGCATCTCTTGTGCTTTCGTCATTTTCTTAAATCTGTGTCCAGGTTTCTTTCTGCCTCTCCTTCCCTCGCCCTCCCTCCGCTTCTGCTCACATGCACCTTGTGTCTTATCCTCACTTATCCGCTGTAGCGCTACAAATCGCGGCGTGAGCTTCCAAATCAGGTCGTGAACATCCAATTGCAACGTGAGTGCAGTCTAATCTGTGTGCTTTCAGACCTGTTACTTAACACATCCTGCTGAGAAGAGAGAATAACTACAAATATTTTATATATATCGTAAAAGACACAGTGAAGCAACAATAATAACCGAAGCTACTGTGTGGGCTAAGCGATCCTTCGGGTATGTGCTTGGGAGTGATCAGGCAGGCGGCCGGTGTCACGCTCCAGTGAACAGCGTTTACTTGCCATCAGGCTGCATATGCCCACAAACAAACTAGGTTCCCAGTCCCTGTCTCTCTCTACAACCAAAGATCCCACGTGAAAAGCTCACAAATAAGTCCTTATTTCCTTAGAATGAACTTTTAGACTGTAAAACTCTGTCTTTGGAGCAGTGAGAGTCTTCCTCTAGGCAGGCTCTTGACAAAAAATATACACTTTGTGGGTAATATGTTGGGGCACTCACAGCCAAGCGTGCGCCGCCTCAGGAATGCACACTTTATTTCAGTAAGTGCCCTCAGATGCTCCTGAGAGTATCACTGCTATTGGTCCCACCTTTCTGTTTCTCTCTCTCTTAAGTTCTTTTTCAATCATGTAATGAAAATATTTCTGCTTGTGCTTTTTCACGGCCCTGCTCATCTTGCGGGCCCCTTCAATATACAGTAAGTGGGCAGAATTTGTCTTGTACTGTACACAGAGAAATTGAGTCGCTCACAGCGTGGCGGAGCTCGTGAAGGAGGGGGGTGATTTATGGAAACTCTTGCTCGTTCCTGTTCCCTCTTTTTAGAAATATAATCTGCAAATTGTGCATCCATTTAAGGAGTAATAGCTCTATGTTTTTTTCTAATTCATTACATTATATTTATTTAGCTGGCACTTGTATCCAAAGCAACTTACAGTAAATTAATCCAACCAAGTGGATACAAAACACAAAATAGCACGAATCGTGCAGCTTGATCAGTTTATGCTGAACTACAACAGGAGAAAAGAAAGAGAGGTCTCTTTCTGGCCAAGGTGCAGTCTGAACAGATGAGTTCTCTGCTGTCCTGATATCAACAAGGGTCTTGTTTTATCACCATAAAGCCAGGACAGCAGTTGAATAGTACCTGGGCACCCCTCATAGTGAAGGAGTAACAAACCGATTGGCAGCAGCAGTGTTAGTGGATGAACTCGGGTGTATTATTTGACCATGCCCTGGAGGAAGAATGGGCCATTCACAGCATGGTAGTCATGTATGAGTGTCTTTAATTGGATTTGAGCAGCCGCTGGTAGTCAGCGCAGGGTGCAGAGAAGTGGTGCAGTGTGGGAGAAGACCAGCAGCGTTTGCTGTATTCTGGATGAGCCACAGAGGTCGGATGGCAGGCGCACCAGCTGGGAGAGAGTTGAAGTCTGGGCACGAGATGACACGAGCCTGGACCAGAACCTTGCACCACCTCCTGGGTGAGGAACAGACGTATCCTCCTGGATGTTGTGGAGGATGAATCTGCAGGAGTCGGGATACTGGCAGCGAAGGGCAGTCATCCAGTATCACACCTGCAGGAAGAGTAAAGCATAGCTGAATGCTAGCAGTCAGACAGATACCTAACAAATAATGTCACTAGTGATCAGACTTATGGTACCCACAAGAAACAGGCTAGCTATCATCAAAATACGTCTAATAAAAGTGCTTCTTTTTCCTCAGATTGTCATTAAATGTCGACCCGACAGCGAATGAAGAAGTTTCTGTTGCATTGTGCTTGATCTGCTGTGCTTGTAACTGCTCAAGGAGAAGTCTTGTTTAGATATCGTAGGAAAGGTGAAGGTGACTTGTTGCAATAAGTCAACAGTGGAAATGTGAGCATAGCAATGCAACAGTTTTCTGTTTTTGGAGCACAGAATATGTAGCTGAGTGTTATGTAAAAGATGCTCAATGTCACGGCTGAATATTTAGCTGACGTCGACAGCACGGATGAGGACGGAGTGTGTACCGATAAGACAAGGACAGAGAGAGAGAGAGAGCGAGAGGGAGAGAGGCAACAGACAGAGGACAGCTCAGGAGACCGGCGATGTTCTTTTGGGTGCTGTGACCCAAACAGGCGATTTCACAGAGGTACTGAAGACAATTCACCTCTCTGTCGGGTCCTTTCCATAATGTTGTCAGACACTTTTAATAACAATCTGAGCCTGTCGGTCACAAAAAAACAAACTTTTAATAGACGGAGGATTGCGTGGTAGCCTGTTTTTGGGGGCTGCGGGCTGCAGCACTCTCACTCACATACTGGACCAAATTCAAAACTTATTGTCCCCATTAGTCACTCTGACATGAAAAAAAAAATAATAATAAAGTCCAGGTTGAAAAAATACCAAAGTTTCCCTTTAACAGCTATAGAGGACATTAATAACACAATATCCAAAAGTTTCCTTTTGGTCACAAGTAACTCACAGAATTATGGAAGTATAGCTGTTGTAATGTGCTGTTAGCAAAAGTATCAGTCATTGGAAGAGACAAAAAGAGTTATCAAGGCCGTATAATATAAAAGACCTGTTTCTGGAGTGTTTTGTACGTCTGCGTTCTGCTAATGGGAGCTAGAAGAACTAAAACATTTAATAAAAAAGATTTATTAACTTTGGAACCAAACTCTCTAAGCTTTTGCCTTGACTTGTGTACTTCATATGAGTGTGTGTGTGTGTGAGAGACAGAGAGTCAAATACATGGACTTTATACTGCAATGCCATTATCTCTTTACAAACATCAGCGCCCTGTATTTTTCTGGTGACATTACTGCAGCTGCGCCACTGCCCTGTGATGTGATTGACACCTAGATGTGAATGATGGTGATTGAGGTGATGGGTTCGCGGCAGAGAGGAGCCCCACATGCTGTTAGAAGAATACCGAAGCATGGCTTAGAGGCTGAGTTGCGAGGTGGAGCTCGCTCACAGATCAGATTTGGTCTGGACGTTTGTGACAGTTTTCGAGAGCAAATGTAATTTACACAATACACAGAGAGTATTAAGTAAGAGCACAGAGTTAAGTTTACTTTGGAATATATAGAAAAGAGTCAGATTTGTTGGATGGAGCTCATGGAGATATAGCTGATACCCTCTGACTGCAGAGTTTCAGACTGAGGCTCAAGGATTCAATTGCCGGTCATGGTGTTTATATATTATCTGCTTTCTTTGAAACCTCTTCCACCTCGTAGCAATTCAGATTGACAAGGATGATTCTCACAGCCATCGCGAGGCAGTCAGGGGTCTTCTTTCAGGGGGCAGAGAGTCCCCATTTCAGCTGCTGATCAGGTTCAGAATTGTACGGGACGTTTCTGTGGCACAAATTGAATCCCGTGGCAATCTGTAAACCTGCAGGAACGTGTCTCTGAAAGCGAAGATGAAAAAAGCGTTTTCCAAGAGCCGAGGATGTTGACTGAGAGAAGCAGATGAGATGGCCGGTCGAGTTAATTGACCAAGTCTGATAAAACATGGAGACACAGAATGGTGGAGATAGCTCTGGAAGACCCTGAACAACACACACACACACACACACACACACACACAAAAGAAGAGACGACGGATCAATCTCTAATTTCCTCTGATGGTTGTTATTTCTGATAAACAGATGTTTTTTTCCCCGCCGCTGTATCAGATTCAAGAAGGGACCCTATGTTGCCCACTCACACTCTTGAAACTGACATGGTGCATACCGAATACTTCAAGGAAAAAACAACCAAGCCTCTTTCTTCTTTTCCCCTCCTTGTTCTCCGCCTTTTACAGCAGCCCACACACTTCCTGGCTCTTCATGCGCAGATGACCCAACACAGCAATTCACAAATCTTTTAATGAGTCCGTATCACATTGCTATTCATTATGATCAATGCATTCTCCTGTTTCCCTGTACAAACGCTGCTGCTAGAAAAAGTACAATGCAAACAATGATACTTAGAACTTGCTGCTGAAATTCATTATTTCTAATTTTCTCATATCTTTCTGGCTGCTGTGTTTTTTTCTCTTTCCTCTGTAAGCTGCCAAGTTCTTAAGGGCTGGTGTAGGGCATCTATTGTGGGTGCACGAGCGTGTATGTGTGTATTCTTTAACACCGGCTGCAGCCAAATGCTAAAGAAGAAACTTGTTTTGAAGCAGAAATCATTGATCTATGAGAAAAGTTACAAATGATCATCTACTGTGCTTACTTGTAATTAAGATCTATGAAACTATGGCTGTATATTCATCAAACATGTGGCATTTAAAATGCTTATTTTGAGTGTGTAACTAATAGCAGAGTTAACACCTCTGTTTAAGTGGAAGTGAATAATGCCACATTAGTGCTTCAAGTCAACACAATGAATTTCAATGTGAGAGTTAGAGTACACCATCCAGAAATAGACACTTAAAACTGATCCTGTAATTATGATGTGTGTTGATGGAAAGATAATTCAGAGACAGACAGAGAGTCTTTGTAGGGTCTGATCAGTTGTACAGCTGTGATAGATATTCCCTGCAGATTGCAGAGATTCAGAGCAGCTGAATGTCAGACTGCACTTGACTGCTGGGAGAGAACCTCCTCACAGCTTCGCCGTCTTTGCTGGAGGTGACATGAATTCTGTGAACCGATGCTGTTGGATAGACGGAAAAAGGAGAATCAGGCTGTTTTCTGCTGGCTGCTCACTCCCTTTATTTACAGGTTTATGTCTCACCACAAGTGTGCCTTATTTCGTAGATTTCACAGTGAGACGGGTACCACCAATCAGACTGTCATTTGTGTTACAGTCTACGGCATTGTATCCAAATCCAAATCCAAATTGCTTTCATGTTTTTTCCTGTATGTGCGCTGGACTTTAACACCTGGCAAACATCTGTTTATGAATGGACAGAGGAGTCATTGTTCCACACGTATAACAACCATATTGATGGCCTTTCCACTAAAAATACACTCATAATATAACTCATTTTGATGGACTCATGTAACTTTTATCTCTACGTTACCATCATGTGTCGATGCAAACATGAAGCATGATGTTGCCGTGGAGTCCCAAAATCTGGTTAAAATAATTTTGTATGAGATATGGTCGACTTCTGAGTTTATACTCCCACTAATCTAGCAATGCACAAAAATCGTGGAGGAGCTATTCAAAGAGGATTTTTAGTTTTCATCTGCAGTTCCTCTCAAGAGTTGCATTTACTAAAGTTGCATTGTCATTTATCAACATCTGCACTGTGTGAAGTCAACGACTCAAATCAAACAAAGAAGCTATAACTCAATGTCATGGCAACAATATTTATTTTCAGTGACACTCTGGAGAGCTACATACAATAATAAATAATACATCAAATAAAGAAGAAAAAATAAATGAGAAAAAAGTTAAAGCAAAGTCATTTTGACATTCCACTCAGAATTTTAAGTAAAAATTACTTTAATATAATAATAATAATAATAATAATAATAATAATAATAATAATAATAATAATAAGTTCTCTCTCTTGTCTTCTCACTCCTTTATATTGTTCTCTCTCTTGTCTTCTCACTCCTTCATATTGTTCTCTCTCTCTTGTCTCCTCACTCCTTCATATTGTTCTCTCTTGTCTCCTCACTCCTTCATATTGTTCTCTCTCTCTTGTCTCCTCACTCCTTCATAATGTTCTCTCTCTCTTGTCTTCTCACTCCTTCATATTGTTCTCTCTCTCGTCTCCTCACTCCTTCATATTGTTCTCTCTCTTGTCTCCTCACTCCTTCATATTGTTCTCTCTCTCTCGTCTCCTCACTCCTTCATAATGTTCTCTCTCTCTTGTCTCCTCACTCCTTCATATTGTTCTCTCTCTCTCGTCTCCTCACTCCTTCATAATGTTCTCTCTCTCTTGTCTCCTCACTCCTTCATATTGTTCTCTCTCTCTCGTCTCCTCACTCCTTCATAATGTTCTCTCTCTCTTGTCTCCTCGTCTCCTCACTCCTTCATAATGTTCTCTCTCTCTTGTCTCCTCACTCCTTCATAATGTTCTCTCTCTCTTGTCTCCTCACTCCTTCATATTGTTCTCTCTCTCTCGTCTCCTCACTCCTTCATATTGTTCTCTCTCTCTCGTCTCCTCACTCCTTCATAATGTTCTCTCTCTCTTGTCTCCTCACTCCTTCATATTGTTCTCTCTTGTCTCTTCACTCCTTCATATTGTTCTCTCTCTTGTCTCCTCACTCCTTCATATTGTTCTCTCTCTTGTCTTCTCACTCCTTCATATTGTTCTCTCTCTCTTGTCCTTCATATTTTTCTCTCTGTCACTGTCACTGCCGCTCTATTCAGTGAAGGCCCGCCCTACTCTGCCTGTGATTGGCTGACATTCTTGCCCTCACTTTGACCAATCTCAGTCCTCCTCATGCCTAAACCCAACCAACTCAAACCCCTGACGGCCATTATATGTCGTTTCCGGCTCTGGGTCTGGACCCGGACTGCAGTTTACCTATTCGTGACCTGTGTTATAGAGTGAAGTAAATAGTTAAGTACAGAGATTAATTAGATTTTAACTACAAAAACAGTATTCTAAGATATTTAGTACAGACGACATACACTCAGTGTGTATTGTGCAATTGGAGAGTCTGCCATAAGCTAACTGACCCCATCATTACATTATGGTGAATCATGTATTTGTAACCACAGCTGTACAGGCAACTTCTGAATTATTCAGTCTTAAATTAGATGATTTATGAGGCAACGTGTAACATTAAAAGCAGCTGCTTGCAAAGAGTCAATTAGGTGAGGCAGGTCAAAATCATCCAATTCCCGATGATTCCTTTTCCTCTACAGCTCATCCTCAGCCCATTATAACTCATTGGTTCTATTGATAACATCTCAACAGCCTTGTGACAGGTTATGGTGCAATTTCCACTCACACTAAAATAAATTATTTTGCAGCTTAAAGCTTAAAGACAGTGATTCATCCAAAATAATTTGCGGGCCACAAAGTGTGTTTTAAAAGGCAAGAAGTCTCAACGCACGGTAACAGAGTCATTCAGCAGTTTGTGTTGCTCTGCCCCGTTAAACCTCTCTAAATATGATCATTCCTGGTCTGTGACGATAGAAATGATGCCGTGTCTTCAAAGTGTAGTGCCTCATGAGCTCTTTTGCTGCTCAGCCTGTCTAGTTTTCTTATAGCTGTAAGACTAATGGCCACTGAAGAGGCTCGTGTAATGTAAAAAAAAAATCTGTGGAATCAAAATGACACTGCCGCTACAGTATTGACTGAATGGGATCTCATCAACTGGTCTGAATTCATCCATTATATATTGTTCCGTATAAAAGATGTGGGCAAATCAAGCTGTCCTACATTCTCACCGACTTTTGGCACCGGCTCTGCATGGACAGTCTTCAGCTTTATTCTGCCACTGGCAATGCCCTGCTAGAGGTGTCCATGTGTTTTATGAACCAAGAATACTTGCCTAGAAAAATAAATCACTTCCTGCTTTTTGGCAGGCCCCATCTGTGTATAGAGTCATCCTTGAAAAGACACACTGGGGACAGATGAAGACATCTGGAGATACAGTACCTGCCACATCTGCTAATGTCTAAACGCATTTACCTCAACCCTGTCATTACCATGTGAATTACCATGTATCCTCAGATGATGCTTTGATCGGCCCAGCTCCTCTTGTCACAGCTCTTGAAGCCAGCACCCAGCCATCAGAGCCCATTAGACAGCAGCAAAGTAAGGCTGTTGACACTGCAGCTACAGGAGCAGCGGCACTGCATCATCTTGAGGAAATATCCATCTGCTGTTAACGGCTCAGAAACATGCAGAGAGAAAGACATATCAGAAAGGGCAAACTTAATTCTCCAAAAACGATGCACCGCAGGGTGTCAGGTGCAAACCAATATAGGCTGGCTAAAAGACATGGAGGAGGGCTGAATTACCTGTATTAGAAATGCTTATATTTAACATATTCAACAATCCAACAACAGGAGTGTGTCGCCACTCTGCTGCTTTAAGGCAGTCTTAACTAAATACTCAAAGAAATGAATGTATCCAATCAATCCAATCTTGATAATGATGAGTTATACCAGACATCTTAAACCATAAATTAGTGCAGTTTCTTGGTCTGAACAGTTCACTGTGAGAGGAGCAACAAGGGGAGAGTGTGGATAGATTCTTCAGACTAGATCTGCAGGGGCTAGAAACAGACTGAAATTCAATATACCCATGTTTTCTTCTTCTACTGATCTTCAAGAGGTGTTTGATTTAGTCGATCATGTCTTAAAATGTAAGCCTTACACATATGTGTTAATGGAAAATTCTATCAAGCTGTTAAGTCTATATATAGGGCACTCGTCGCCTCTGTAACAGTGTGTGTTTTTTCTAATTCCATTGTGGGGATGCTGTATATCTCCTGTGGAATGTGTGGGAGGGTTATGTTTGTTTGGGTGATGTTGATGTATTGTGCTGTTAGATGGTTTGGTTGTTGTTGGTTGTCGCTGTCTGATGGGAACCACATACAGAAAACTAGCTCTCAAAATTAACTGAAAACACTGTAAAGAGACACATTCAGTGCCAGAAAAAAAAAAGTGCACACAGTCATCAGTGAACTGTTATTAATTGATATTTTAAATGTAATAATTTAAGTGGATATGTTCCTCAACTCTCCACATGTCCACCTCGGTTGGTAAACTATCAATAGCAAGGCTGTCCTTCATGTTTCCACAGAGCACATTGGCCTAATCAAAGCGATTTGTCTATTTTAGATTAAAATCAGATCACAGAGGTTGCCATCTATCCTTGAATCAAAACTCAAAGCATTATTTATCCAAAGCTCTCCTCCTTCTATTTATCTATCCGATATGATGGAACGAAACATCTTTTTAGTGGTCAATAACATTCTAAATGCTGACCGTAGATGGAAGACAGTGGTGAATTGTAGTTTTCATCAGCGATATAAAACACAATATATAGGGTGTCGATGAACTCAGTTGGTAGAGCATCCGCCCCTTGTATGAAGGCTCAGCAGCAGCCCAGGGTTTGAATCTGACCCGCAGCCCTTTCCTGCATGTCATTCCCCATCTCACTCTCCCAACATTCCTGCCACTCTTCAAGCTGTCTCTATCAAAAATAAAAAAAAGCTTGAAAAGGCCCAGTGTAGAAAAATGGTGGCTCAACATGGCAGACTCCGTGAAAGAAGACCCGCTCTTACTGTTGATATAAAGACGAAAACATATACATTCTTATATGAGAATGTTTTGGGTTGATTGCACAGTAAGTGAAAAAAACATACTAATAAATATCATATCCAATTCCTGCCAATAGGTACTCCTATATCTTGCACACCGGACCTTTAACAATTAGCATTAAAGATAAAAAGGAATAACAATGCATCTCATTAAGTCTTTAAATAATACGGTGTATAAAGACCCTGTAGCAACACAAAGCAAAGCATCTGATAGGGACAAAGTGTCTCTGCCTTACTAATCTCTTCTGCATATTAATTAGACCTGGAATAAAGGAAATTAATTCAGTTGTTTTTGGTCATATTTTTTTATATAAAGTGGTGCAGTGCAGGTGGCGGGATGATGGATTAGATGAACGTACCTGACTACATCAGGCGTTAGCTCATTAGTATTTCAGGTCTTCCCGTTGGACACCATGAATACAGGGGTCTAATTAATTCATCTGCTCAGCAGTGAGTCAGTCCAGGGGGCAGCGAGGACCTTATAAAGCACAACTATATCATACCGGGAATCCTTCCCAGGGCTGAAATGATGGACTGAAAAGAAATCAGCCCACTCCAGCTTCAAGAAAAAAGTGTGGCCATCACACCTAATTGAGCGCTCTCTCCATGTGTCATACCTTTCATATTTCTTTCTGCCGTTGAGGTAATGCACAGAGAGTCAAGAGAAAGCTCAAGTTCAACCGTGGTGATAAGGTGATACTCCATGTTATTACTGTTGGGTGAGCTGCACTAGGCACTTCACATCTTTGACTCACCACTTGCCCGAGTGGTGCGATGTGGAGGTGTATGATAGTGGGAGGCAGATGAGGAGTCGTTCGGTGGATTCAGGACGCTACCGCTAATATTCTGAGAATCTACAGGAGAGTCTTCAGCGTAATAAACATAAATAAGAAATCCATTCATTTGAACAGTGTGACTCTGTCTTTTAATTAGCTTGTAAATCATGAGTGGTGTTTGGATTCAGTCAGATTCAGTAGTTTTATCAGAGGAAAAACAAACTCAAACTGAAGCCCTCTTTCATCTTAATGGTAGCAATCTGGCCCCCTAAAACACAAAACATGACCCTGTAGAATTAATTTGGGGATATTTTGTTATTTTCTTCTTGTCTACAAACCCATAAAAAGACCCGAACTAGCTCTGAATGAATTCTATCTCTTATATCTGAGACTGTGGAGACAAAAAACAGATTTAGCTTCTTCCTCTGTGCTACAGAGACCCCCTGTTCCTGACAAAACCTTTTAAACACTAATCAAATTCAACAAATTAAATTACATTAAACAAATCACTGGCTTCCTTCATTACCACGAACACTGTCACTGTAGTTTATTTAGAATTTATCCCATAAACACATCCTGCTGTCAAATATAATCATGAGTGCAACAGATCCTCGCTAAGAAGCTAAAAATAGTCCCCAGCTTACACAGTCTTTCGTCACAAAGGCATATAATTTTTGGGGCTTTGTATGGGATTTTGACGGTGATGAAAATCTCAAGTATTGTCTTATACTTTAAGTCCTCTGAAAAAGGCAGTTTTAAAAGGAGCTTGTTGATGTTTCAGGCAAACCTTAAACTGTGTTTACTTCCTTCAATTGACATCTGTTGTCATAATGTAGCAAGTTTAAGACACACCAGAATATACCATGACACAACAGCTCTCTTTGGGTGTCTTTTACTGACATAATACAACATACAACATGGCAGAGGCTGGCACAACCCTTTTCTTAGATTACTGTGGAGTAAATATTGTAAAAGAAGTGAAAGATATGTTCTGCCTCACATCTTATCCACCAAGGAATAATCACACCCTGATGTACACACATAAGAATCAAATAATAATAATGTAAAACAAATGCAGAATAAAATAAGCATGCCCTGCCTCTCATGTCTAATCCATTACAGAGTGTACACGGTGACTTTACGTGTTAGAACAGTAACAATACACCTCAGTGATGCTATACAAATGCCACAGGAAAAATACAACTCCCATAGTGCAGTGGGTTGCGAGATGTAGCTCAGGACTAGTGGGTGGCACTTCATGGGGATGCAGCTGAGAACAATGAGATTCTTACTCTTGCAATAACGTGAAAATGCTTCCCAGTGCACACTTCATGTTTCTACATTACAACTGTCTTACATTGCTGTAGGAGATAGTTGCGTTACCTGCATTAACCACTAGAACTGAAACTGTCAGACCAGGACGGGAATGAGGACTCAGATGCAGAGGATATAGCAAAAAGCCACACTTTATTGAGGTCTGAATCTTCTTAGAAGAGTGATGAAAGAAATAGGCTATGAAACTCTGACTAATTCTAAGAGACCTGGCTAGTATGACGGGGCATAGCACACCTCACAAGAGGGAAAACATATAAAGGGGAGGGAACAAGATTATCTACAAACAAGGAAAACACAAGACTAATCTAGAAATGAAAACGCTCTCAAGGAGGAAAATAAAACACTATATAATAAACACAAAACGCTCCCGAAGGAAGAAAACCAAATCTAAACAAAAGGGATCAAACAAAAGGGCTCACCTAAACAGGGACTCTACTGATATCTAAAGGTCTAACAAAAAATCACTCCATAAGCGGGAGGACAAAAACTGTAACAACAGAAAACAAAAATAGAATACTAAACTTTTGAAAAGGTTAATCAACAAAAAATCACTCTTAAAGAGGAAGACGACAACAACTTACGTGACAAAACAAATTTCTTTTTTCTGGCGAACGGACTGTGACAAGAGGGCTTGGGTGATCGGACAAGACGAAACACTTTGGCACAAGACAAAGGGAGACGCAGACAATATATACACAGGGTAATGGGGAACAGGTGGAAACAATCAGGGCGGGGAAGACAATCAGACCGGTGACACATGAGGAAGGGCAAGTGACCTGAAACGAGAGGAGAGTTAACTTTCAAAATAAAACAGGAAATGACAAGACATAACAAAAACCCAGCTTGACCTCACCGCGGTGTGACAGTACCCCCCCCTCTAGGGCCGACTCCTGACGGCCCAGGCTGGTCAGGGTGGTCCCTGTGGAAGTCTGTGATGAGGGTAGAGTCTAGGATATGACGAGACGGGACCCACTGCCTCTCCTCAGGACCATATCCTACCCAGTCCACCAGATACTGTTTACCTCGGCCCCGGTTGCGAACTGCCAGTAACCGCTTGACCTTGTATACCGGACCGCCGTCTATCACTTCTGGGGGCGGCGGAGGGGCGGCGGCTGGGACCATCGGACTCTCCTTGGCGGGCTTGATCCGGCTTACGTGGAAGGTCGGGTGAACACGGAGGGATCGGGGCAGGCGAAGGCGAACTGCTGCAGGGCCGATGAGCTTGGTGATCGGAAACGGACCCACGAACCGCGGTGCCAGCTTCTTGGAAGGCACTTTAAGGTGGAGATCCTTGGCGGAAAGCCACACTCTCTGTCCTGGCTGGTAAGCTGGGGCGGGTCGCCTCTTGCGGTCTGCAGTCTTCTTGACCCGGTCCCCTTGGCGAATTAAAACCTGCTTGGCGGCTGCCCAGATGCGGTGGCAGCGGCGAACCATGGCATGGGCGGAGGGCACAGACACCTCCCGCTCGTTGTCTGCGAATACAGGAGGCTGGTAACCAAATACACATTTGAACGGTGAAATACCTGTGGCCGAGGTGGGCAGTAGGTTGTGGGCATACTCGACCCAGACCAGGTGTTTGCTCCATGTCGAGGGATTCTGAGAGACCAGACACCGGAGGCCGGTTTCCAGTTGTTGATTGAGGCGTTCGGTCTGGCCGTTGGCCTCCGGGTGATAACCCGAGGTCAGGCTGGTCTTGGCTCCGATGAGTCGACAGAACTCCCTCCAGAACCTGGAGATGAACTGGGGGCCCCGGTCTGACACAATGTCTTTGGGAAATCCGTGAACTCTGAAAACATTGATCATCATGATCTCCGCCGTTTCTTTGGCGGAGGGCAGTTTAGGCAAAGCAATGAATCTAGCCATCTTGGAGAACCTGTCCACCACTGTGAGGACAGTGGTGTTGCCTTGAGAGACCGGGAGCCCCGTGACGAAGTCCATCGAGATGTCGGACCACGGTCTGGAGGGGATGGGAAGTGGCTGCAGGAGACCCATGCGTGACCCGGAGGACGTCTTGTTCCGGGCGCAGACCGAACATGCCTCTACGTACTCCCGGACCTCCGGCTCCATGGAGGGCCACCAGAACCTCCGGGAGATGGCGAACATCGTTCTTCTGACTCCCGGATGGCAGGAAAGCAGCGAGGTGTGGGCCCAGTGGATCACCTGTGGGCGCATGTCAACCGGGACAAACAAACGATTCTCTGGGCACCCACTAGGTGACGGAGCCTCACCATTAGCCTGCTTAACCTCATTTTCTATTTGCCAGGTCAGCGCTCCAACCACACATGAAAGTGGGAGGATCGTTTCTGGATCCTTGGCAACAGGCTCAGGGTCGAAGAGACGAGACAGTGCGTCAGGCTTGCCGTTTCGGGACCCTGGCCTGTATGAGAGAGAAAAGGAGAATCGGTTGAAAAATAGCGCCCACCTGGCCTGGCGAGAATTAAGTCTTTTAGCTGTCTTGATGTACTCAAGGTTTTTGTGATCTGTCCAGACAATGAATGGATGGTCCGCCCCCTCGAGCCAGTGTCTCCACTCCTCCAAAGCGAGCTTGACCGCCAGCAACTCCCGGTTACCAACGTCGTAGTTCCGCTCCGCCTTGGATAGTCGCCGTGACAGGAAAGCACAAGGATGCATCTTACCATCCTGCTCTGACCGCTGTGAAAGGATGGCCCCGATCCCCTCGTTAGAGGCGTCCACCTCTACCACGAACTGTCGTCGAGGATCCGGCAGGGTGAGGATGGGAGCCGAGGTAAAACGATGCTTGAGGGCTCGAAAGGCAGCATCGGCTTCTGGAGACCAGCGGAACTGCACCTGTGTGGAGGTAAGAGCATGGAGAGGAGCAGCTGTTGCGCTAAAGCCTCTGATGAACCGCCTGTAAAAGTTAGCAAACCCAAGGAACTGCTGAACCTTTTTGCGGCTATCAGGTGTGGGCCAATCGACCACAGCGCTAATTTTAGCCGGGTCCATCTGCACTCTTCCAGGGGCTACGATGAAGCCCAGGAAGGAGACAGTGTCGGCATGAAATTCACTCTTTTCAGCTTTGACATAGAGCTTATTTTCAAGTAGTCGTTTTAATACCTGGGTTACGTGGTCCTGGTGGGTAGTCAGGTCAGGAGAGTAGATGAGTATATCGTCCAAGTATACATACACGAAATGGTCGAGAAAGTCCCTTAGTACGTCGTTTATCATGGCCTGGAATACGGCCGGAGCATTAGTGAGACCAAAAGGCATGACCCTGTACTCGTAGTGACCACTAGGAGTATTAAATCCAGTCTTCCACTCGTCACCCTCTTTTATACGCACCAAATGATAAGCGTTGCGAAGATCCAATTTGGTGAAGATCTGGGCCTGTTGGAGCTGGTCAAAAACAGATGACATAAGTGGAAGTGGATAGCGGTTCTTTATGGTGATGTCATTAAGTGGACTGTAGTCAATGCATGGTCTTAGAGAACCGTCTTTTTTCCCCACAAAGAAAAACCCAGCTCCGGCAGGTGATGAAGAGGGGCGAATCAGTCCAGCTTTCAAGGAGGTCTCAATATACTCCCTCATGGCCTCCTTCTCTGGCCCAGAGACCGCGTACAGGCGGCCTCTGGGAATGGTGGAGCCTGGAATTAGTTCTATGGCACAATCGTACGGTCGATGAGGCGGAAGAGACAGAGCCTTAGTCTTGTTAAATACCTCTTTAAGGTGGTGGTAGCAGGAAGGTACGGAGCTCAGGTCCGGGTAATTGGGATCTGTGACGGGGTTAACAGAAATCAGATTAATGCCCGTGACCTCCTCTCCTTGCAGCGGAAGTTTCAGACAGTCATTCACACAGTCCGCTCCCCAGCCCAGGATCTCTCCTGATCTCCAATTTATGTGGGGATTGTGGCGGTGCAACCATGGCTGTCCTAAAATGAGAGTCTGAGAGGGTGACTTGAATACATATAGTCGAATGTTCTCCTGATGGTTCTTGATGTTCAATTTGAGAGGTGCTGTGATGTGTGTAATAGTAAAAAGGTCCTGTCCATTAAGAGCTTTAGCTCGGATGGGCTTAGCTAACAGTTCTGTCTTAAGGCCCAGCTGTTCAGCTAAATGCCAGTCTATCAGGCTCTCATCCGCCCCCGAGTCTATAAATGCCTTAAGCTTAGTGGTGGTGTGATGCTTTACCTGGACGGTAGTGAGAGTACGTGGTGGGATGCCTGCCCCCTTGAAATTACTCACCACCAGGTTCTTCTTGGCAGTGCAGGTGGCGATGAGATGACCGGGTTCACCGCAGTAGAAACAGCGACCCTCCTGTAGCCGTTTCTGTCTCTCTTCTGGTGATAGTCGGGCTCTCCCCAGCTGCATGGGTTCTCCTTCTGGGGGAGGATGATGCTGCTCTGGTGAAGATCGACGGGCTGCCGGCCAACCAGGTGCTTGCCGGCATATGGGTCTTTCCATCGGTGGGGGTCTCATGGTGCGTTGCTGCCTGAGTTGGCGGGCTCGGTTATCCGTCCGGATAGCGAGGGCGATGAGTGAATCGAGGTCCGTGGGTAGGTCCAAAGGAACCAGGAGGTCCTGGATAGGAGCTGCCAATCCCTTCAAAAACACGTCGTATAAGGCTGTAGAATTCCAGCCAATCTCCGCCGATAAGGTGCGAAACTGGATGGCGTAGTCACAGACAGAGTTGTTGCCCTGTTTCAACCCGCTTAGCTCCCGAGCCTTTTCCCGGTTGGTTGTTACTGGGTCAAAAATCTTCTGCAGCGTCTTTTCAAATTCTGAGAGTGATCTGCAAACTGGTGAATCTCGGGCCCACTCTGCCGAAGCCCAGGCCTTGGCTCTCCCGGCAAGGTGGGAAATCATAAACGCAATCTTCGATCGGTCAGTGGGAAAAGCTTGGGGGTTTAGCTCATAATGTATTGAGCAGTCTATAAGGAAGGTCTTGCATAAGCCCAGATCGCCAGAGAACCGTGCTGGTGGAGCTAACTTACATGCTGCTCCCACTACAGTCACAGTGGGAACGGGATTCACTGGTATGGTGGCCGCTGCTACTGGAGCCTCGGGTGTTGCGTTCGTCTGCACTAGATGATCGTGCAGGCTCTGGAGTTGTGAAGACAGAAGCCCCATCTGGGAAGCCATGGCAGTCTGGAACTCCTCCTGACGGGAGAGCCGGGCTTCTTGGGCTCGCAGGGCTATCGTGAGTTGTTCTATCCCTGCTGAGTCCATACTGGCCAAAGTGTAATGTCAGACCAGGACGGGAATGAGGACTCAGATGCAGAGGATATAGCAAAAAGCCACACTTTATTGAGGTCTGAATCTTCTTAGAAGAGTGATGAAAGAAATAGGCTATGAAACTCTGACTAATCCTAAGAGACCTGGCTAGTATGACGGGGCATAGCACACCTCACAAGAGGGAAAACACATAAAGGGGAGGGAACAAGATTATCTACAAACAAGGAAAACACAAGACTAATCTAGAAATGAAAACTCTCTCAAGGAGGAAAATAAAACACTATATAATAAACGCAAAACGCTCCCGAAGGAGGAAAACCAAATCTAAACAAAAGGGATCAAACAAAAGGGCTCACCTAAACAGGGACTCTACTGATATCTAAAGGTCTAACAAAAAATCACTCCATAAGCGGGAGGACAAAAACTGTAACAACAGAAAACAAAAATAGAATACTAAACTTTTGAAAAGGTTAATCAACAAAAAATCACTCTTAAAGAGGAAGACGACAACAACTTACGTGACAAAACAAATTTCTTTTTTCTGGCGGACGGACTCTGACAAGAGGGCTTGGGTGATCGGACAAGACGAAACACTTTGGCACAAGACAAAGGGAGACGCAGACAATATATACACAGGGTAATGGGGAACAGGTGGAAACAATCAGGGCGGGGAAGACAATCAGACCGGTGACACACGAGGAAGGGTAAATGACCTGAAACGAGAGGAGAGTTATCTTTTCAAAATAAAACAGGAAATGACAAGACATGACAAAAACCCAGCTTGACCTCACCGCGGTGTGACAGAAACTCTCTACATAGCTGACTCAAGTTCCAAATAAAGACTTAAAGAGAACTTTCACAGGTGAAAATACTACTGCTACAACATATTCATATAAAGAATAAAAGATAATTTAATATTGTTTTTTGTTAGTACTGAAAACAATCTCATGACAATGTGAGAATTGATTTAACATGATGATTGAATATTAAAGAAAAAATAACAAAGGTTATTGTGAGGAATAATGATTTAATTATTGTGTAAGGGCTTAAAGTTAGCTAAAAGGACAGCATTACAGTAAATGCAGGCTTAATTTCCGAAAAGCTTCCCCTCTTTCAGTTAGACTGTTTTTCTGAGTGTGACTTGCAGATGAAGCTCCAGCAGAGCTGCCCTTTGAACTTCCTTTGCTCTATTTGGTAACCTTCCAGCCAGAGGACCTCCATGCTGAGTGGATCCATCCAAATCGAAGTGGTATCTTTCCATATCTGGCATGCTGCCACGGCAAGCCTTGCCAGTTTTACCAGGTGCCTGTGGCCCTAGTGTAAGGGCCGGAGTCAGGTAGCGTTTTTCAGGCCAGATGGCCCTTCCATGGGGCTACATCACTCAGCCCTCCCCCTGAGCCCTTCTGGAGACCACTGGCGATGGAAATGAGAAATCTTAAAAAGGCAGAAATGTATGATTACAAACAGCACTGAGATGAAAAACAATCATGAATAAGTACATATTAAATCTGTAGCCAGTGCATTCATACTGCAAGTCTGTTACCATGCATAACTGACAGTAGATATACAGTACTGCACAGTGAAACAATACCAGATGTATCAAAGTTCTGTCTTACAGCACACAGCTCAAGTCTGAAATGAAATGACAGCAATTCTTCACAGTACGGCCAATCAGGACAGATTCCAATTCAAAGTCCAATGCACTCCACCGAGCTGTGGCTGTGTAGCCCCGTTTCAACACTTCTCACAGCTTGATTTCTGTAAATTAAGAAAGGAACAATCAATGGTCAAATGACAGACTGCATTGCAGCACAGCAGGCGGAGTGAAGTTTGGGGCTCAAAGTGATCTGACCACTCTCTCCATACAATGCATACTCCTCCCTCCCCCCTCAGGCCGACACAAGGTCAAGGTTACCGGCAGAACAAACTGTACAAGCATATCTCTTCACTTTATATCTGTAAAAAGCGTCTTAGTCGGTGGCTCATGTGAAACATCCCCAGGGGCTGCACACGGCTGAGCTGTTGATACAATGTTATCTGATGGAGCGGATGGAGATCAGCTCAACTCAAACGCTTCAGAAGTGTTACAAAATAATTCAATTTAATTTTTATGTTTGATGTTACAGAAGCTTTGTCATATTTTTGCTGTTTTATGTCCTCACTAATTAGATCAACTGCATTATTATTCTGCTGCAATGAAAGCCGACCCTTAAAAAGAAGCCACTACCCACAACATGGCACCTCTCACATTTCTCAGAGACAGACAAAGACAGGAACAGTATTTGCTTTGTGTGGGGGTACGTCCTTACATCTTCCTCTCTCTCTCTCTCCCTCCTTCCACCGTTGCTTTTTCCATCTCACTCTCTGCTGTCAGATGTTGACTGAATCGGGTTAGAGATGGGAGGTGCAGAAAGTGAAGCATCGCTGATGAAAATGACAATGCATCCACCCTGTTTGGGTATTGAGATGCACGTAGTCGCTTCTTTTCCCAGGAAAACACAAGCTTATGTAACCAGTAAAAGAATATGAGATCTGTGAATATCTGGTGCAGGTGTGGAGGAGTAACTGTGAAGGCAAACAGGTTAAACATGGACTAAAAACTTGCAAGCAGTGACTGCTGAAATGTGCATAAATAATCTCTAACACTTACAAAATGGAAGGATATTGTCCTACAAATGTTTCCTGATTCACAGGCAGCACAGAGACGAAAAGTAATAAAGCGCTTGCGTCGACAGGTTTTACTTGATGCGACTGTGACATTTACTGATTTGTTATTCAAATAAAGTCTGACACAATGAGCACAGATAGTCTTGACATTAAGGAGCTCTCTATCTGTCTACCTGATGTCTGCGTTGCCAGACTCTGTAGTTTCAGCCGCGACACATCTCTCTACCTGTTTTCACCAGTGAGCTCACCTTACACTTGGATCAGACTTTTGCCGCCTCCCAGAATAACACGGTAATTATGTGCGGCGCGGTGCACATGACGTGAATAGCAATCGAGTGCATGTTAGTGTTAAAATATTAGTGGAAGAATTAGCTGTAATCTGTTTTCTTCCTATGGCTGCACTCAAGGCTTTTGCAATTCATTTAGCACACATGGTCAATCAGCCTTGCGTTCATCAATTTATATCTTATTCAGGGTCACAGACACAGCAGGCTGGCTTCCAATATGTCTTTGACTGTGGGAGTAAACCCCACGTCAACCAGACAGAGACCACATAGAAAGGACCTGGCTGCATGGTGTGCTGGAGCTATACTATATAATTATGCAGCATTATGAAAGAAAAGCTGTAATCACTCATACTTTAAACTGATTGAATCATTTGATTTATATCTGGACCACTACCTTGTTTATTGGTTATGTCCATCATGGGTGGCACATTTGGCCAAGGTGTAAACTGCATTTGGCCCTCTTTAAGTCCAGACCATCCATCCATCCATTTTCCATAACCGCTTATCTATATTGGGGTTGGAGACAGTCCCAGCTGACACTGGGCACAAGGCGGGGTGCAATCTGGACAAGTCACCAGTGGGTTTAAACTGTTGACTGTATCAATAAAGATGTACGTAGTCTCCATGATGCCAAAACATTCACCCTCAGTACAGCTGTCTTGAATTATCTATATGGAAACATGTTTATTTCTGCTGTGCAGTTGGCTATTTTAGTATGGGGGCTTATGTAGATTGACTTGGTTTTTGGAGCCAGACTCAAGTGGCCGTGTGGGGAACTGCAGTTTTTGGCATTCTGCGTTGAAGAGGTTGAGATGACTGTGGCACAAAGAGTCTGCTAACAGGGAAGTATCTCAGTCTTTTATGCCTTCTCAGCTCATAAACTGCATCTTTTTTTGGCCCCCTATAAAATCGTGCTAGAACTTCCTAGTATACCTTCAAAATACAACAGAGGAAGGGTCAGGGGATACAATGGCGGCAGTGACTGACCACCACTCAGTATTGTATGGACTGCGACATAGAGCCAGTGCTCAGAGGTAACCAGTCGTGTCTGTCAGACTCACTGTTTCTCTGCTGGAAAGACAGGGAGCCCGGTGGAGCCTTGACAGCCATGAGAGGCCCTTTGAGAGTCACTGTGAGGGTCTGTGTTGTAGCTCAGCTAGCGGCTCTACTACGAGAGGCTCTCCAGTGTCATTCTGTGTGGCAGCAATAGTCGACTACAGATGTACAAATCACTTCTATTATCATCAAATGCCAACAAGAATTTATGACAACATGTGTACAGAATGAAGAAAATGAATCAGTGTGGTGTTCTACTGAACTTTTAACTGGGCAGCAAACTCCTAAAGCTACAATAATTTAGTATTTTTGGTACTACCAATGAATAAAGGTATCACACACAGTAACACGCTAACTGAAAATTAGCACCTAACTCTGCAGTTCTGCTAATCTCTAAGTAGCATTTTAGTGTCCTTTAGCGCATTGTTTTGGTTTTCTAACGCACAATGCCATTTCCATTTAGCTTATCATCTGCATGTAGCCAGTCAACAGGCTCTGATAGGCCTACTATCACCACCAAACAAAAGTGAGTATGGTGGAGCATTTAGCAGCGAAACAACCAAAACATTTTCACAGAAGCCAAAATGGAGAGTAAATATAGAACCATTTATTAGATGCATATGACCCTAAAAGAATGCTAACATTGATAACAGTGTCTGTTGGATATATAAATAAGCAACTGTTTACCATAAAACCTCAAAGGACGATGTCATAGCAAATGTTTTCAGACATTTATGCTGCCCTCAAGTGGCCATTAAATCTATGACTTGATATAATATATTTGACATATTAAATAGTCAATGAAAAATGACCAAAGAAGACAACAATAGACATGGAGACATTTCACGTTGGCTCATTGCAAATAAATAATAAAAATAATAATACTAATAAAAAGAAAAAAGCAAAGAAAAAAAGCATTTTTGTACAACAACTTTTCATTCAGCAAAGAAATCCTTTAAAAATTAGATTCAGTATCAACCGAGCTTCCATACCACCTACAAGGTCACAGAATGTGCACAGAACTAATCAATTACTTCCTATATCAATCAGCTTAGTCATACATAAAACTCCCTCATAAATTCAATGACTCGGGCTCCACGGATGAAGTTTCATCTCTCTTTTACAGCTTTAATGAACACGTTTTTACAGATTAAAGAGAGTGATTCATCGAGGACTAAAAAAAGTTCCTCATTGAAAATTTGAAAAAACAAAATTATTGTACATGAGTGCATTTTTCTCAGGTCTTTAAAGTTGATGCTGGCCTTGAAGATTCTTCTACCTGCATCTCTATAGCCGCAGCGTTGACTCATAGAAAGGTTTCTCCTCTCAGAAAGCAACTGAACAAAGTTGAGACATGTTTGAAGCTGTCTATTTTTATCTTGGGGAGACTTTATTTCGTGTTATCTCTCGGATACTTTTTTTCTGTTTATATGTGCTTCATATGCAAGCGCTTCCGTTCCTCCACAAGGGAATCTAAAATATTGCTGGTTTGAGCAATTTCCTGTATCTCGTGGTGGGAAATTTGCAGCATGGCAGGTTTTTTTTTTTTTTTTTTTTTTTTTTTAAAGCGTTTCAGTGCCACTGACATATCGAGGCGAGCGGAATGTCTTTGTTTCTTCAGGTTTTTTTCATTGTCCTTCAACTCGACTGCTCGGATTCCTTAAGCTCGACATTGTGATGGGGCAGCAGTGCAGAAAAAGTATTGTGCTTAATGAGATTTTCTCGTACTTTTTCCCGTCGCCTGGGGGGCTTCAAGAGCCTTGCTTAGTTCAAGTGGAGGTCTTATTACCGTATACCTCAATTGAAGGACTTCAGATTCACACCTCAAGCAAATTCTAGCCTGTTTGATCCCTCAGCACTGTTCTGATGAGTTGATCTGAGGGAAAAAAAATAAAATAAAAAAAACTGTGATTCACCCTTAGATGAAGAGAGACGGAGGCATCAATGAAGGCTTATCTCATCGCATCTTGTGCAGCATTTTTCAGGTTTTTAATTGCTGTAGAAACGAGGCTCAGGTCAAAATGACGCAGGTATTGTGTCATTAGATGGAATTTTCTGTCTAGTCAACCAGAATCCATATGGAAAGGATAATTAGAGCAGCTTTAATTAGTATACATTTTGATGACAGATGGTGGCGTCTTGCTATGTTGATGATATCCAAAAGGTGTATTTTTTTTTTAAACTTGCAACTCGTCCCTCCCAAGATTTCATTTGTTCTGCTTCACTTTTTTATTGCTCTCCATGCATTTTTATTCTGGCTTCTGGCTGTTTCATGTAGAACACAGATGGCTGCTTGAAACATTTGGGGACATTTTCTCTATTTCTGACACTTTGCTGTTTAAATATCCAGACATATAACCCAAACCAACATAACGTGAGCTTCTGCACGAGTCGTTATGGTAATAACGCCACTGATAAAACAGATATCTCCGGCATCCATGAGGGTGTTGGCTAATGGAATTCGCAGGGGAGGAGAGTTGAGGCATTTTTTTTCATTACCATCAATCATGAAATTGTTAATTTCAGTGATTAATGTTGGCTTCAGTCTCCTTTGCTATTTCTGCCTGTCTTTATACACATATTTAGCTCATAGGGATGGCTCCAGCTAAAGCAATGTCACAGCAAGGAGGAATTGAAGCTTTTTTCATTTAAATTAATGTTGCAGAAATGAATATGAATGCATAATTAGCACTCGTCATTAACTGGGAATGATTTAAGACTTAATGATGAATAGAAATGAAATGTTTGTTTAAAAAAAAACAGTTAATTGGGATGTGTAAGTGATGGTTGCAAGTGGCTGGATGCTCTCATTTCTAATTTTGAATTCAAGATGTTACCAACTGTGATTGTAATATATTAGTGAATGATAGGGGATGCATCTGAATATGATATTTGGAAATGAGAAAATAATGTGCTGTTGAACGGCATCCAAATGTGTGCGGCAACATTTGTTGTTTTTTTCCCTCTAAGTTGACCTGTCACCTGCCTGACACAATTTATCTCAAACTCACTCTTGTTTCAGTCAAGCTGGAACACAGATGTCACACTTTAGAACCCACTCTTTAGGTGATGGTGGTCTATCTGATAAATATCCATAAGTCTTATATAAATGATATAGAATTACTCCTTAAAAACATCCACACCATAAAGTTTACATGTTTTTTTATTTGAACATTTGAGTGCAAAGATGAACTGATAGTAAGTTATGCAACAGAAATTCCCATGGTGCTGATTTACCAAAATGTAAAAAGATATCAGCTAAACACACACACACACAGAGATACACAAAACTTCAGCTAATTCAGCTTGAATATTCAACCACGATGATTCTGATGGAACTTCCACATTAAATCAATGTTGCCATGCTATCTGGGGCATGTCAGTCTAGTGATCAGCTGGTGGAAGCTGTGGTTTGAAGTCAGTTTTGATCTGTAAGATGAAGTTGTTTTTCAGTTGCTTTGGAGTTTTTTTTTCTTTAAGTTTTCAGTGTTTTTTGTGTGTTTTTTCAGAGTATTGGGTAACCTCTCTATTTTTCAACCTGGACCTTGCTGTTGCATGTTTTTGTCTCAAAGTGAGTAATGGGGACAACAAGTTTTGAATTTGTTATATTCATAGCTTTTCATATTTTTGTCAACAATTTTCTCATTTTTTACACTTTGAAGTTTTTTTTTGTATCTTGGCCCCACCCACTGCATGTGCAACAACCATTTTATCTGCTAATTGACTTATTCATTTAAAATGTTTTTTAACATATGCAATACGGCACAATGAGCTATTATTATTCAATTTCTGTCTTATTATTAATCATAGACTCCTCAGTCGAGTTTCTAAACTCCTGTTTCTTCTATATTATGTTATTAAAAAATTCTGATACACGGTTCAAATGTTGATATTTTATGCATTTGTGAAGAGCTCATGCTACACAGATATGAATATTATTCGCGACTGAAAACAATTTAACACCTGCAAACATAAACAGCGTGTGTAGGAGTTGCTTCACACTTCTTATTAGAGCAGCAGATCTGAGCGAGCCGCAGGATCCTTTAATTATGTTCAGTTCTGATCGACAGCATGGCCTTGGCATGTATAAGTAACAACAACTCGTGTGCGATAAAGTGGAAGTCAGCTGACGTGATGTGAATTATGCATCGCAGGCCTCCATCCAAACCCTCCGTCACCTATTAGAAGTTGTTTTTGCTGTAATTGCAGACTGACAAACGCACTGGAGTATCACAATAACATATCCACAGTGTGTGCTGAAGTTTTTAATAACAGTTTTTGTCTGTTGCAGACTGAGAGGTTGAAGCAGCTGTTGTGATCAAACTTCTTTGCAGAAGTTCCTCGCCGCGCCCTGTTTTGTTTTACAATTAAATGTTGTGTGTGACAAACGGAGAAATTGGATGAAATAGAGAAATTTGCAGTCTAACTTAATTTAGCCACAAATTGGACAGACATCTGTTTTGCTTCCCTTCATGTTGGCACGTTGCTGTTTTTTTCCCCTCCCATTCTCCTGCGTGGGGTTGATAATCCAGCTCTTTGCTGTCATTTGAATAGCATGTCTGTACTGATCCCCGCAGTGTGCAACCATGTGATGCTTCCCTCTGATCTCCCCCCTGGAGGACCATAACTCTCTTTATAATGTCAGTGGCATTTTTTATTCAGACTCCAGCCCGTCAGCGCCTAGAAGAGAGGACAGGTTGTGTGTATCCATCAGTCATTGTGTGTAGTCATGACATCAAGCCAGACATCAAACAGGTAGGAGTCTCAGCACCAACATCATTTGTAATTCTTTTTCACACCTCCTAGTTGCATCGGGGGAAGATTAATGTTGCGCCACAGCTGGGTTTGGAAACGTATCACTCATTGCAGGATGATGGGAATCTTCATTAGAATTAAGCAAACGTGAATTAAATTAGCATGTGGCAGATTTACCAAGTCATGGTCTAATATACGTTGTCCCCAAGGGGGTGTCTGGATGTACAATATTAACCACATTATTGTTTTATTGATAGAATTAAAGCTGTTTAAGTTATTCGCTGCCTTCAAGCTTGTGAGGGAATAGTGTGATATAGCAGAATATGTGCTCAAGGTGAGAAGAACCGAGTCTGTCTGATTCTTCTAGAAAGCGTCACACACAGCGCGTGCAGCCTGTCTTTTCACGTGGTTTACACCTCATTATGACTTCCAGTAGAAGTCACCCATGCATGTGCTGTTTAAAGCTGTGAGTGACGACAGCTCACTCATCATCAAGAGGCATAGAAAATGAATACATTACTAAAAAATAAATTCAATAAAAAAAGTTATAGAAAATATTGTTTTATATCCATGAAATAAGTGCATATTAAATACTGGTGCCTCATGACTAAAAACATCTCCATATATTTACTCAAATGCTTAAATAAAGGTGCTTCAGTTCAGTTTTCTATTTAATGTCACTGTATTTGTGTTCATTTTTAATTAGCGAGGCAAATATTGAACTTTTTTAAAATTTTCCTCTTGAAGTTATTATTTGCATTTAGTTATATTTGCAGATTTTAAATACAAAACATATAATTGCTTTCTAAAATGTGAGGTGATCATGTACCTATGTGACATTAAATAACGGAGACGCAGGTAAAATTTGCACCTCATAGTACAATAATAAAATGCTGCCTACTTATTAATGCATAATTATACATCCATAATTAACTAAATCAATATATCATGAGACTAAAAGGAGACATTCTGCATGACTTCTACAACTTTAGATACTAAGGACGCTCTGCTGATGATGACGATAAACTTAAAGCTGCACTAATCACTATTAATTACGCATAAAATAATGATGGGCAAGGTGATAAGGGTGTGTAACAAACTTAGAGAGAACTGTCACCACTCTGCAGCTCCCCTCAGCTACACAGAGTGACTGAGTGTCTTTCAGCTCGTTGTTTTGGTTTTAAAGTCCACAGGGAAGGGAAAGCAGAGTACTTGGAGACTTATAGATATTTACTAGTGATTACAATGACCAATAGCGAGTATGCTGGAACCCAGTCCACTTGCTGAGCCCAGTTCTGTTGCCTGCTAACAGCAGATTCAGTTAGCAGCAGTCTATAGCAGTTAGCTACTTCAGAAATTAGTTGGGCAAATATATTGTGTATAAAATCTGATCCAGTTTCACCAAAATCACTGAATAAAGTTATAAAGTTGTGTGTTTGTACAGTATCACTGAGGCCTGCCCATACAGTAGATGCATGTAGCAACCCTCATGGACAGGAACCACTCTGCTCCAGCAGCGTCATCAGTGTGAAAACATTTCATTAGATGCCTAATATAGGTATATACGTATAGACGCCTCCCCGGATGCAAGTTGAGTCATCAACAAATTATTAATTATTAACTATTTTGACTTAAATGAGGACTTGAATCCCACTCTCAACCACTCAGCCACCTAATTTAAGCTGTTTTCAGTGAAAAAAAACAAAAAACATGAGGTATCAAACAGCTAAAGTGTCACTGAGAAACAGAGTTCTTCATTTCTTAGACCTAAAACTAATGTGAGTATTGAACCTGCATTCCAGAAGCATGACCCTAAATGAATGCTAATGTTGCCACATCATCGTCAGATCATTCACTTTTACGTACAGTATATAAATAATTTTTCCATGAGAGTTATGTTTCAGAAAAAAAAATACTACTACAATGGATGCTGCTGCATACACTAGACAGGCAAACAGGCGGAGCAGGGTTTAAATTAAACACTGTACAATGTGATAATGCAGCATACAGTGAAATCATATTTGCTGATAAAGCAGCCAGTGATTTAGACTCAGGCAACAGAAGATAAACTCACAGTGATGTTGCTAAAAGTGTGGTAAATTGGTGATAAGCTTACGTGTGAGCGTGGGTCATGATGCTCACAGCACAGCCCCACGGATCAATGAGAACTTGAAGACAGGTGGTATTACCACGATATGACAACTTTAGGAAAGGTTCACAGCATCAAATGAGATTTCTCTCTGTTTAGTACTTTCGCAGCACTTTACGGAGAAAAGCAAATCAAAAAGTGTTCAGCGTGAGTTTGAATGGAGGCCCTTTGTTATCCACGTTAAACAGTTGGCCCAGACAGACAGCTCTGTGCTGAAAGTGAACCTGATTCTGCTTTGGGTTTGTTTTCCCTATCAAAGGGCTGCAGAGAATAGAGCTTTATGGAGAATTGCATTACTCTGCATAATTACAACACATTATGCAGCATCATTTGTCATCCTGTGCTAAAGAGCTCATCAGACAAATGTTTGGTCTCTGTGTTGTTACGTCATTTGTAATAATATCAAGTTTCTTTTCAGGGGAGCAACAAAGTCTGTCAAGTCATTTGTGAGGCTTTTTTTTGGTTTAGTGCAACACAAAGGGAATATTTTTACTCTGCATAAAGTCAGTCAGGCTACAGCTTTAGTGCATTCATGTTATTATGCCTATAAAGGTACATGTCAGCTGTCTGAAATATCAACATTTCTCTGATAACAATTCTCCTTCAGGGTCTACCAGATGCTGGGAAACGGCACGTTATACTTGTGCGCTCTATAAAAAGCCTTTTTGTACAGAACACATTCATTAAATATGATTGTGAGTGTAGCATATATGAGATTTCTGACAACGCTTTCACTACATCATGTTAATATATTCATAAAGCTATTGTATTTAAAGAAACAATTCATTATTTAAGGAGCTAAGTATGATTTGCATCAGGTCTGAAAACTGTATTTTGAAACAGAACCCATGCACTTCCTTTTTAACTGTTCGGCTTTCTCTGGGTTTATACTTTGACCAGAGATCCAGTGGGGGAAATAAATACAGAAATAGAAAGAAACAATATCACATGTATGTGATTTGCTTCGATTGACAGGACTACACGGTCCAGAGGCCTTTGAATAATAGCATCTGGTTCCCTTATGCATTCACAGTGAGCATGGATCCGACTAAATGAAGCCCTAAATAACAGTGGCTTTAGCTGCCGTTGTTAAATCTGTCACTCGGTGCCCAAGAGATCCGGTGCTACAGGCCTCAGCTAAATTTGCTGTCTGTAGGACTCGGGGCAAGCGGGAACAGAGAGCAGCTCAACCAGGGGCATCTGGGCTTTCTACAGCATAGGCTACTTCGTATGATTTATGTGGATTTCTTTGGGTGAAAATCCCTGTTCAGTTAAGAAATGTGAGAACAGTCTGTCCATAGGGGTGGAACAGACTGTCATAGAGGTTTTTTTAGTGCACAATCAGTGGCACTGAGGGTTTTTAGAGTTACTGAGACTCTCTCTCTCTTGAACTTGGTTTGCCTTTGCTGTAAACTTTGTGCCTTTCAACTGAAACTGTCCAAATGTAGGTTGACGCTTCATTCTTGACCTTGGAAACAAAACATTGTCAGCAGTTCCAGTTCCATGACAACTGAGCAACCTTCATCTGATAATGAAGACTGTGCGATGTGGCCAAAAAGCTCCTGAACAAGCATGTAAACGGACCTTGAGCTGAGCTCTAATTTGTCGTCAGGACATTTAAATTCAGCTAAACAAAAATGCATACACCAAGTAAATTATCATAAATCATTCCAACCCACATGTTTAGTTCTTTATAATATTACATATTCATGGCTAAATAAGCATTAATCAAAGTGTTTATGTTTGGGGGGATGTTTTTGATGTTATTTATTGAGAATTTATGATTCAAAGACTCCCCTAAATTGCTTTAATGGGACTGTGTGGGTGGGTTCAACAGTCACTAACCCTAACCCTAACCCATTCAGTTGTTGCTGAATTCTGATCAATACACATGACATCAACGCTTTAGATTGCAATTATGGTTTATGGATGGTAACCCTAGATTGGCAAACCTCGTGTGAGATTTGTACACATTGTTGTGAGAGAAGTCTGCTTTCAGAGCTTTCTGCCAGAAAGCTTCTGGTCTTGTCATGTTTGAAATCAGTCAACGCTGACTCCTTATTTTACGGAACGATCTTTTCCTAGACTGAACTAAAGTAGTTTTGGTATCTAAACCAAAAATCTGTGTCTGAAAACTGAAAATAATAATAAAAAAAACTAAATATTAGTGAAATTCTCAAATCTCAAAATAAAAAAAGTCATTTGATAAGCAAACCTGCTGACTGTTTTGACCCATTCAGCCAACACAAACTCCTCTCTACATGGACTTTGTGTCGCTCTATGCTACCTGATTTTCCAAAGGCTTTGTCAAACTTACCAATTCTACCAAACAATTTGAAGCAACACATTTAGTCTTGCTTTTCTTTTATCTTTTCCACCTTAGTTTCTCTTCCACGCTTAATGTGAGGCGTTGCAGTCAGGAACCGCTAAATGCCAATAAATTCTACACACGGGTCTTTTAAAGGAAATTTTAGCTTGGAACTTTTGTCTTATTTCTGCAGTTTTGTCACATCAGTGCTATCGGCAAAAACTGCACTCTTCTCCCCAAAGTAATTTCTGAGTTTGTGAACATTGTTGCATTACTAAAATGGGGAAAGAACTCAAGCAGTCAAACAATCGGATGCATTTCAAACAAACCGAAAGGTCATCCAAATATGTCTGGATGTGATTTCACTGCGTCTTTGTTTTCTCACACTGAGGAATGTTGAAAGCAATTTTTTGTTCAGATTATATAACGCCTCTTATAGTAGTGGTGTGTACTCAGTTTTTCTGTCCAGTGACGGATTATTACCAACAGTTCAGGTGCACTCACTTTCGGTTTTACCTGAAACAGCAGTTTTGTTAATATGGCTAAAATTATTGTTTACAAACTGTAACAACACCTGACCACTGCGATTTTTGCCCATTCAGGCTCTGTTGTAGGGATTTCAGTGTTCTCTACATGACTTCATTGAATACGTTTTCATAACCAATAGAAGTAATCTGATAAAACTACCAAAATAATACCCAAATTCTAATCTTTATGATGTACCTCACAAGGTTTTATTTATAGTGTGTTTGAAATGTTACACTAACTTACTACTTAGACAGTAGTAGTAGCAGTGTAGTTGTGTTTAGACTAATTACATTATAAATGGGTATAAAATGTTAATGGGGTGTCTGTAATACTGGTCCAAAACTTCTTCTCCTTATTGGCTCTGAAGCAGAATATTCAGCTCCAGATGAATTACCCCGGATCCCCAGGCCTTTCATTTGTCAGCACTAATGACCACAGTTCCCTCCCTCTCGCTCTGCTGTTGTTTTACCTGTAATAATGGATTGATTTGTGACTCTGAGGCAAAGCAGCTGTGAGGGAGTGAGAGAAAGTTTGTATTGAACTCATTAAAGTTTGTATTATCCAGTGTTTAGCACACTGATTATAGCAAAAGGAGCCATCTGCTTGGGGGAGCGATGCTCCCATCACAGCCTACGATCATTTAGCAAACAAAGTTTGTCGCCTCTGTCAAAAAAATCAGTAATCCAGAATCGGCAATCCAGGGGGAGTAAAGCAGAGGCTGCTGTCACATGGTAACTCAAAGGGTGTAGGTGTATCTCAAGTGGATGAATATTATGGAGATGATGTTTTCATGGGGTCCTCCTTGGCGCTCTCCGTGTGAGTCAATTAATGCAGTTAGCGATTAATCTGTTCTTCAAAATTGGATTGGCTTACTGAGAAATGAGATTGACTTGCTTCTAGTTAAAGGGCAATATCATAGTTCATTCCTGGAGGTCCTCCCTCTGGACGGCATTAGCATATTTATCTTTAGCGTCGTTAGAATTCTGGGCTGGTATTAAAGAAATCACATAGTTTTTTATAGTTTTTGTAATGAGTAGAAGTTTTTCTTTGGCCCTCTGCACCAAAGAAGAGCTGCACTGGTCATTTGTTCAAATTCTTAAGGCAACCTACAGTATGTTCACACTTTCCTGACAAGCTTTCTTGACAAATAATGACCATTATACCTCAGAAGTAAAGGAAGAAGTAACATAATGTTATGGCGCCATCAGGGGCGGATCTAGAAAAATATTTATAGGGTGGCAAGAGGGGGGCAGGAATTTTTCAGGGGTGGCAACCTATTTCAGTGTAAATATATTGAAGTTATTGTAGTTTGTAATTTATAATTTACACTGAAGTATTCCTGCTTGCAGAACCTAGGCAGCATTAAAAGAAAAAAATATCAAAAGAAAATCTTACCCATGATCAATGGATTGTACTAAGGTCAGCGTACATACACAATGGAATTAATTTGGTCATGGCACTGAGGCACTGCACATTGCTTTTATTGATATTCACAGAACCTCACAATACTGATATTCACAGAACCTCACAAAACTGATATTCACAGAACCTCACAAAACTGATATTCACAGAACCTCACAAAACTGATATTCACAGAACCTCACAA